>NC_070590.1:27002261-27302261 GCF_027409825.1 Scomber japonicus | reverse complement strand
GAAGTTACTATTATTAATGAATTTGCCAATATTAAATACTTAAATGCTGTTTAAATATTGGATAAAACTTTTACACTGTTTCTTTGAGTCACTGAGGGGTCACAATGTTTTCTTTCAAACTCTCCCTGAAAACATCACAACGTCTAATACGATCTACAGATACACTGAGATCAAACACATCGCCCACAGAGACATTTTGCAGATGACTATCAGCCTTAATATCATCATATCTGTTTTATCACTAAGACAGCATGTTGAAATTACAGCTGGAGAATTCAAGAAATACCTGACAGGATTATCTGTGTAGATCACCTTGGTGGAGAAGGTGAGTGTGCTTGATGAAATCAACAACAGCAGCAGCACGAGCCAGATGCAATCAAATCCCAATCCATGTTAATTAGCATTAGCTCGGTGAGCGTCTCGCCTCATCAGGAGTAAACAGAGGGGGGCAAAGCTGAAGCAGCGGAGCGCATCGAGGTGATACTGAGCCTAGTACACTGTGGTGTAAAAACATCTGGAAGGCTGGCGCACATCCAGTCTATCTCTCTCTTTTTCCATTTATATTTGAAGCTGACTCATTTTTTTTTCTACAGATGTTAGCACATTAGAAACACATAAGTGAGGCCAACAGGCAGAAGCAGGGGAACCAAATCAGGACTTATTCTGGCTTTGCGCCACATTGGAGGTGTCAAGGGAGCGCTCATGCTGCTGAGACGTGCTCCCTCCGACCCAACCGACCAGGCAATTTGTTGGCCTGAGTGTGCTGTGTACCATGCACGCCAGGCATGCTGGGATTTGTGACAGCTGTGGGCACAGAGTAGAGACATTCGGTAAGTCTTGGCAACTGGAAAGGAGGGACAGGTGGAGCAGGGCTCATCCGATTGAGTCTTGCATGCGTGAGGGGGTTGAGTCAGCCAAAGCCCTATATTATTATCATCATCATGCAGAAATCCAGCACATGACCCCTATCAGGGCTGCTTGTTGGTGCCTGAAAAGAGTAAACGTACTGGAAAAACACAGACTGGTGAGGACACACTGCAAGATTATTGTTATCTACAGTCTTCAAGCAGTGTGGATATGTTGCAAAAGTTGGAAAATACAAGAATATCACAATTAGTTCCCTTTTTTTTACCAACTAGGAAAATAAAATAAATGTGTTGCAGCTTTTTGCATGTGTCTTTGCAGAACAGACACATCGTTATCATTCCACCTATGCATTAAACCAGCGTATACACAGGAAACATACTTTGTATTCAAACGTGCTGCACATCTGATTAAAACTGACCTTGGGCGGTGCATCAAAAAGTATTTAATTAATCCATTTCCATTCCACTTAATCCTTGAGGTGCTAGCTTTCATTATCAGAAAGGTTGAGAAACATTTAGTCAGCGCAGGTCTCCAGTAAAAATTAAATATCATCCCATTTTTAGGGTTAAGTTTAAGGTTCATATTCTTAACTGAGTGAGAAAATGAAGGTTTGTCAGACAGTTTGCTTCATTCTAACATAAAAAGTTGTTTAGATACAAACTTTGCACGAAATACTATTAATAACTAACACCTGGGCATGTCACTGTGGTATGTATTATTGAAGCATAGTGTTATTTCAGGCGGAGCACTCAAACCGTGCTTGTAATAACTGAATGGAATCAGCTGTTTCATTTATGCTTCCCAATCACTGGCTCATTCACATGTATGTTTATCAGCTGACAAGTAACATCCAATCACATTCATGCAGTGGGGGTGTACACAGCAGCATGTCTAATGTTACACTTTTAACCTGACTCACTATTACTCCAATGATTGCTAACACAGTGTGTTGCAGCAGCTCCCTCCTCCAGCCCAAACATCTATATGTGCTGATGTTATGTGAATTTTTGTCTTATTGCACTTTTTTTTTTTACAGTGTACAAAGTACAAACCCAACACACCTGCACCACTAACTTAACTTTTTTCACACTTGCAGAAGAGGAGAAACATACAAGCAAAAAACCCACAAATACACAACAACATAATGAGTCAGAAGTTTATACATATTATTATTTGGTTGCAATTCACCCTTGGAGAGAATATCTTACCTTCTCTGTATAACCTCTTTGATCCAATGAAAATAAAGCAATAAAAGGAGATGGATCCACTGGCTCCTCTTACATTTTAACAAAAGTTTTGAAGACAGAAATGATTTCATGTTGGCCACGTCCAGAACATATGTGGGTCAAAGGTTTTCAAAGTAGCAAAAACTTAAGGTTCCTTTTCGTGATGTCACACACTGCATTGTCACATGATCAGCATGACGTGATATGCTTTAAAATGCATAAAAGATGAGACAGAAGTTTATCACGTTTTAAATATTTTTAAGATAAAATATGTTGCCCATTATTCTATATTTACTTGCAAACACTTACATAATGATGGAATGGATGTTTATTTACATTTCAGGATGATTTTCTGCATTTTACATACATTTTTGTCATTAGAATTTTAATTGGGACAGTCACACTGAAGGACATTTTGACACTTTAGAGCTCAATAACTCCTTTAATTTAATACTTTGACACACACACATACTTCTGGGTGAAAAGAAAGATAAGAGTTGAGTGTTGTCATATTATATTTATACATATTTTCCTTTTCTTTTTTTTTTTAAATGCATGGCCTTCGGACACTAAATTTACATGTCATCTTTGACCCATGTAGTAGACATTAGCTTGCTTACATCGATCACATGTAGGGTCCAGCTTCAGTGTAATGCTGGACTACCTCACCTTCAATCAATGAAATTGGTGTATTATTTTGAATGGTACAACAGCATATCGTCGACAAATGGATTTATTCATATGTGTTGATTTAACATAATTGTCTATGTATGTTAATTAAAGGGGGAATAGGCCTTCCAGCAGAATCAGACTGATGATAATACACCGTATTACATCTTCAATTTTCACAGGTTCCGGCCTTGTTAATCAGTGTTGACATGTTTGAGTGCAACATATCCAGAGTGACACATTACTGTAGGTGCAGGACAAGCTAAACTTCACATGTTGGGGTTGACAACATGCATCCTGACAGCAGAGTTAACAGACTCTATGGTGAGAAAGAGAGGAGCATAGTTACACTGTAACATCATGCAAACAGATTGGACAAGATGCAGAGATGACAGATGTGCAAAAGTCGGCTAGTCGGCCTGAATGACTTAAATTATGAGCAGATTAGCAGGGTTCATTCAGCCTGTCAGTTCAGGGCTGTGTGTGCTAGTGTGTGTGGGAGTGAGTGAGAGAGAGAGAGAGAGAGAGAGAGAGAGAGAGAGAGAGAGAGTGGGGGGGGGGCTAGTTCTGCTGCAGCATGACTGACATTTTATCTATGACACTAAATTTTAAACATATAATAGCCTGTTCACAGCTGGTGTTGGTTTGACACCTTAATAAATTGAAGCTATTGGGCTGCAGAGGCACATTCATCCTCAACTACTTTAGGGATTAATAGAACTTTTTTGACATGTGCCCCCCCCCCCCTTTGGTGAAGTTTTTGCTGAATAAAAGGTAAAAAAAAAAAAATCCTGCCTGACTTGCCATCTGACAATCAATTCACTTCAGCAGCCTCTTTCTCATTCATACAACTACATCATCGCTCTCTCCACACCTTTTTTAAAAAATGCTCTTACATCTCTTTAACATTCCTCTACTCTCCAACTCACCCGACTCTCTTCGCTTGCTATTAATTTTTGATTGTGGTGTAACCACCTGCCTCCCTGTCCCAGAGACCCTGGGTCAAGGAGCCTCTGAAATGCAGCTTGTAAAGATGCATCCAGCCCTCCTCGCTCTGGCTCTGAGTCCACGTGTGGCTCACTCATGCCTGCTGTCAGCTCCCATTACCTAATTGGAATTGAGATGCATCTGGCCTGCGTTTTTGTCTGCGCTGCACTCCTGGTGGAGATAGCCTCACCCCCCCTCCCTCCCTCACTCCACCACCACCACCACCACCCTCCCCCGCCCTCTGACTCTTATTCATGCCGTCCTGCTGGGAGAGGCTTTCTTTCCCCCTGATGTGTGGTCAAACAGTCGTTTACACGGCTTCCACAAAAAAAAAAAAAAAAATTAGATATGGTACAGAGCAGATCACAGCAGACTGCAGGAAGGCAACTCCTGTGGTTCACTAGAGTTAATAAGAGCACTGTTTAATTCATGAGATCTGTCATGCTACAGTGGCTTCAACTTCACTGTTGGTTAAAAAAAAAATTACAGCAGCTTCTGCACTTCAAACTCTTTATCTGTCAGGATCAGTGACCTTGTGTCCCCGGCTCCAGAACAACATTTGTACTGCCGCATTTATATCCAGCGCAGCATTAAGCATCATGATGCTGGATGATGTGCCGTATCACCAGGCATGAAAATCACATTATTGATAGTGATTTATTTTTTTCCTTCCCCATAGCCCAGGAAGAGTGATATCTCCTTCCCTGTTGGGAAATATAAGTCGCCTGTCGCATCAAATGGATTATGCTTCATTAATATCCATTAACTTGGGACAGAAACTACAAGCAAATGACCCAAATTTGAAAGCGTTTGAGGACCAGCCTTTTGTCGGAAAATGAGAGCTCTGAAACAAAAGGGATAGTGTTAATTGTGAGAGATAACTTTGTTCCACTCCTCACTTTGTCCCTCGTGTTCAGTAATCATTCCACATGTTTTTCACTCATATGCAAATGGTGTTTAATGTGAAAGAGATTCATTAACAGCTAAAAGGAAATCATTCGCTGGCTGGGCTAGATTAGTTCTTAAAGTCCTTGTTATTTAAGAAGCGATGCAGAAGCTGTGATTAGAGGTTACAGAGTTTGTCCTCTTCTACTATTCCTCTTCATTACACTCATTGGCTTTTCTAAGCGTCTAGATCTTTTCTGTCGGTCCGGTTTGAGACTGCTCAAAGTAAAGTAAAGGTTGCATAAAAAAGGCAGATAGTTTGATTCTCCAAGATCCCTGAGGTAGCAGTTTTACCCATTTCTTTTAGCATAAAAGAGCCTAAAATAGCTTGCACAATGAACAAGCTGTGATACAGCCAGCTTTAGTGAGATTTACAGCCTTGCCTTGAATACTGAAAGGTCTTCAGTCCTGGGAGTGATATGCTGAAGGAGCAAGAGAGGCAGAGCAGATATCTGACTTTCATTTTCACTGAGAACAAATGTGTAGCCCGTCTGCGATGAGCCCAAAAGACCAACATAATTTATCCGACACAAAAAAGGGCTGAACGGCATTCAGTCGGGCCCTCAGAAAAGCTTAACGTTTCCCAGTTCACAGCGGCAGTGGCATGATTTCTGGACTAATCTGTAGAGATAATGCACATTAAAGCTGGACTAAGACACTGACATGCATCACAGTACCTCAGCATGACCCAATGATTTTATAATGACTGTTTTTAATAAGCTGGAATCTGTCTCTTGCACAAATAAACTGTTTACTTGACCTACTGTAATATTAGAGACCATATTAAGCAGACACACACACAGAGAAAATAACTTTTGATGAAGTGATTAATGAGTACATCACAAAGAAAGCCCAGTCTGATTAGACATGAATACTGACAGTCTCAGCAGGAGTAAATTAATGACTTTCATATTTAAGAGAAATCGTATAAAGGAACTATAATTATCCTCATTTTACAGTAGTATTCTTGTTGGATATCATTACCCACATCACTGGTTAACATGAAGACAGCATGGAATTATCATGTTGGTCAATTCAACACATTCTTACAATGATATAATACGATACGGTATGATGCGATACAATATGGTATGATAGGATACAGTATGGTACGATACAGTATGATACGATACAGTATGATACGATACAATACGGTATGATAGGATACAGTATGATATGATACGATACAGTATGATACGATACAATACGGTATGATATGATACAATACTATACTAGCTCTATTATAACTACGAGTCTTTGGAAGTGACACTGGGTGTAACAAACATCCCTGCTAACTTTTAAATTAAATGTGTGTGTGAAGTGTGTGTAGGTGCGCACGTTGCACTCGTCATGCAGTATCATCCTCTACTCAGACCATCGTGGATCAGAGAGATAATTTCCCCTTTGCTCTGCTCACTTTTACAGTGCATGGTAGTATAAAGTTCTTTATTGTAAAATGTGTTTTAAAATTGTAATCCTGACAAATAAGCCCCATTTTTTTTTAAATGTACCTGTAATTAGATTACATCTATTTTTTTTGTAACTGTAGTGGAATACAGTTACCCTTTTATTGTATCCTAATTACGTAACGCTGTTACATGTATTCCGTTATTCCCCGAGCCTGATGATACGAATCAATACGGTATGATACGATATGATACGATATGATATGGTATGATACAATACAAAATGGTATGATACTATACGGTACAATACGATACGGTATGATATGATACGATATACTTTATTGTCCACATAGTGCACATAAGTGCCTCCTCAGTTACAGTAAACAAACAACATATGAACAAAACAGTTCAAAGTACTACAATATTTATTGAGGTTAGCAACAGAGAAACCTGAAGGCATCAGTGTGAAGCATCTTCGTTAAGCGTGTGCCTGTATGAAGATAGGAGATAGGACAGGATCTCTGTGGAGCTCAGATGTTGCTGCTGGTGGAGTAAAACCAGCAGGTGGTTGATGGGAACTTTCAGCTGAGTCTCCGTGAACATCCAGGAGGTCATGGTGGTGATGGAGAAGCAGTAAGTTGCGTAATATTGAGTATGAAAGACAGAATGGCATAATTGTAATGATATTTAATGAGCAGCATCCAGGGACTGTTTGGCTGAAGAAAAATCATTGTTTAGATGTGGTGACATCTGCTGAATTATTCATGTGGAGACTGTGACAGCATGAGAAAGCGGAAGTGATGGAGACAATTAGAATAGGAGGAAAAGAATAAATTCACCAGCATGAGGAATATTCAGAGTGTGAGAGGAATGATGTTCCTTATTGTACTTTTTCCAAAGCTTCATATATTATAGCAACAAAAGGTCATTACATCAAAGCACATAGTATGTTTAATACATCACTGAAATGTTCCTCTGACTCATACATTCTTTGTTCATGAGCTTTGTGTAGAAGTCCTTTACATGTAAGCTCCAACTATGCAAACGTTGTCATCCTATAGTAAAATAAGAGACACATTTATAATCTCATCTCTACAAGATATTAAAAAGAGTTGAGCAAAGTAAGTGAGTCAAACTTCAGCCGAGCACTTTAACTGCTGCAGGTTATTTTGGGACTCTCTCCACCTCTGGTTTCTGTCAGAGAAATCCATTTCTCGAGAGGCAAGGCCTAAGTTTCCATTTTCTCACCGGTTATCGCTGTAATGTGTCCTGTTGGAGCCCATGGACAGCAAGCAGCACATCATTACCTGATGCCTGACTCAGTCACTGCCAGCTCTGTGTGAGATTTAGAGAGGCTTTACTGCATTACTGTCTGGGTGCACCTTATAGTGTGAGGTGAGGGTAACTTTGCTTGAAACACACATTTGATTAATGTAGATTCGGTGGGTTAGGAACCACTCACTACTCGCACGTTTTCTAAACTGGCAGCTAAAAAATTCATTACCTCCAATCTGTCCATACTTTTTTTTTTACATGTGTCAAATTCAATTTCCTGTACGGTTTACACAGGGAATGGCTTTCTGTGCGTTTATATGTATGGTGAGATGTGGGGAGGAAATGTGCAGAGTGATAAAACGCTACAGGGAGTGGTTGCTGATTAAGTTTTGGTAGTTTTTTTTTTTTTACTGTTTGTCCACCTCGAGTCATTTGCTGCTGGATGACAGGCTGTGTCACATGAACATGAACATGAAGGTCTCTTCTGAAATAAAACCTGATTTACAGACTCCTGAAGATGCAGCTGTGCTTCACTTTAACACGCTTCTCCCTCTTCCTCTGTCGTAATGACTCGTCTTGCGCGAGAGGGTGAATGTCTGTGCGCATGGATGATCTCACGTAAGCCCACCGAGGGGGCTTCACCCGCTTCATCCTCGCTGACCACCTCCCACAGTGCCATCTGGCACCCTTTTTTCAGACGACAGAGGCCTCACTCTGGATGTGCTCGCTTGTTTATTTGAGCGAGTGTGTGTGAGCATGTGTGCGGTGAACCAAGCAGTATTATACATGTAAACACAGCTACGGTGTGATTTATTGATCTCACCTTTTATCTCACGGCAGCAACCTGAACGCTCCAGTGATCCGGGGGTGCACATTTTCCACCTACGACTATTTATTCATTTGTTGATTTATTCTGACAGGTAAACAAACGTGGGAAAACCTCCACAGCCAAGGAAACAATGTTTCTATTTGTTTCCCATGTAATATCATATCATACACTCACAGATATGTGTTATTGGATCTTTAATAGGTCTATAAATATTCACTGGTGATTATCTGGGATCACCCCCTGATGATAAATTAGAAACATATCCAGCTATGGTTTTGTTCCAGTAAATATTTCAAGTACTAACAAACCCTGATGTGCTTTGGTTTGTGGGCGTAATCTCAATCCAGCATGAAAATAACCTTTACACAATACAGACACGGCTGTTGTGTTAAGGTCTACCTCTTCACACTCAGTTTGCAGATCTAATTTTAGCACTGACTTGCTTTTTCCCCCTTGAGGATCAAGGTTTTGCCTTAGGGGGTGAAGGGAGTATAAATAGTGTTTAATACAGTAGTTTAACTACTGTATCATAATGGAATGGCAGCATCATACTTGATGTTTCCATGACAGATTTGCTAAGCATTAGAAATGATTACTTGAGACATATTGTGTCCCCCTGAGAAAAACTGTCCTATTTCTTTGATCTGAATTTTCTTCTATATGTTCTATTTATTTTCCTGACCCAAGCTTTTGATTCCCCCAAGCCTGACATTACGGGCCTGAGTAGGAATTACTAAGACTGGAGAAAAACTATTATTAACCCATAAATGAAAGAATGGGGAGGAACATGAAAGTCCTCTCCCTATTCTGCAGATTATTTTTCTGTTTTTTACTCTGACAGAAAGGGGGGCATGGGGCAAGATGCTGCCATGGAGAATTTTGTGTGACAGAAGCTTTCAGTTTGCCTGTCTATCACTTTGTAAGATGTGAGACATGAGGGATATAAATACACTGCCTAGATACCCTTGTCTCCATCCTTCGCCAATCCTCCCTCACGTGGTCCCTCTCATTGCACACCGCCCGCCTCCCACGGCCCCTCGTGTAGGCTGGAGGTCCATCTGAGTGCTGGGAGTGCTTTGCCCTCCACGACTCTGATAAGGACCTCAAAATAGCAAAAGCCTCCATCATTCTCAAATTGGCAAACCACTGCAATGTAATGAGCAAGACCACTGTCGCGACTGATTGGGCCCTTTTATTGTATTAGGCTTGTCTTCTTTTCCGTCTTCATTTTTGTGAAGAGACTTATGCTGAGACGTGACTGTAAAAACTCCAGGCCAGCAGGTGCACCGGCAGATTAATTTGATTGATTATAGAAATTATACCTTTCAGTAGAGACATGACCTGGCAGCGTAGAGTTGTTCAGTTGGGTCACTGAGCTGAAGCCGTGTCTAGTTTGCTGGTCAAACAAATGTCTTGGCTGTGTAGACAGACGAGCTAAGCTGCGCACATTGAAGCAGTGACCCAGATCAAACACCTGGGGCCAGAGGGCAAAAGACTACACACTGGAAAAAAATGTCTCTTCTATAAAGAGAGGGGGGAAAGGTTTTATAAACTGTCCATTTTATGATTTCTTATACTGTCCATTTTATTTCTCAAGATAAGACACGTTTTTAAAGGATGCTGCCAATAATTGATTGTGATTTTTAGACCATTATAAGGTGACTAAATGCTATTTTGTAATCAGAGCTCACCCACTGTACAACCATCAGCTGCTATTTCTGTGATGTTTGTTTGTACCAATTGTTTTATTCATTTTCAATATTTTTAGACAGAATGGATGAATGACAGAGCAGGAAACAGACCTCTGTGGTGCGATTTAAAAATGCAAAGCTGTTTGTGCTGATATGAATGTCATGAAGTGGATTTGTGTGTTTGCAGTTAACCCACACAGCTTCGTACAGCACATCCACACATATATTGTTATTACTTCAAGTGGAGGTGACAGATTGAAGGAAATAAATGAGTTATATAAAGAGTGTATATTCTCTCATATATGGGTGTGAGGGTGTGAATCATGTTATAATCACGGTCACCAGATCCCAATTAATCTGAATACACATGGGATATTTAGGATTGCAGAAATGAAGAGGATGACATCATGACATGACCTCACTGCTCTAAAGACAGTGGAGATGGTTGTGGATTTCAGCATATGTATAATAATATTCCACCATGGAATGAGAAAAGGAGTGTCAGAGTCATTCTACAGAGAGTCTGTTTCGCTTCCTTTTTACCGAAATTTGCTGCAATTCACCTTGAGAATAAGGAGAGAATGGAATAACGCAGTCCCACCTGCCCCTATCGACTTTGTGTGAGTCCCCCAGTCGACACTGGAGTTCTTCTGCTTCACCCAGGACCTCAAGTGGGAGCAGAACATCAGCACCCTCACCAAGAAGGCTCAGTAGAGAACGTACTTCCTGCGGCAGCTGAAGAAGATCAATCTGCCAATGATGAATGATGGTGCGCTACTCCAACACCATCTGGTACACAGTTGCAGCAGTGAGCCAGACTGACACAGATGCTGGTGGAGAGATTGTGTCTGACCCACCACTGACACTACACATATATTAATGCACATCTTGCGCATATCCTTATACTTTACACTGTAAACTTTTGCACATTCCCTGACAAAATGTTCCTGAAAACATTCTTGCCCAACTCTGCACAGCTCTAGCATATCACACTTATTATTATAACACTTTTTGATATCTTCTACTGTTAATCTGTCCCTTATGTTTCTTGTGTTTTGCATTGCTTGTTGTTGTCCTCATATCATGTACAGTATATTGTTATCATGATCATCATCAGTCAACAGCAAATTTCAGCATGTTATCAAAGGGCACATGTTAGTATGCTCACAACAAGTTCTCCAAATTAAATAAAAATAGTTATATAAAATGGGTTGTTTGTAACTGTCCTTTAAAAAAGCATATTCTAGTTTATTATATCCATGCAGCTAAATGTTTTCACTCGTTCTAGTTCTTCCTCTGCTGTCTGGTGAGCTGAAACCCCTCAAGTGTCTCTCTGAGCCTGTCTGTGCCTGTCCTTAGTCAAATTACTTCAAAACATCATGACACAATACAAGTAGAAAAAAAGGAGATACATGATATCTAAAACTATCAATTTTTCAATACGCCTCGCAACACAATCCCCAACAAACCACAAGAGGAGCAAAAAAATTAAATGAAATTGAGATTGGGCTGACGCACGCCTGGATAACTGACAACTTTGCCCCCTCAGGCATAAACCTAGAGGAAAGGTTTCATTTTTCACGAAAATGTGCTTGCTAAGTGCAAAAAGTCTTAAAGTATTAATGTGTGGTGCAAAAAAAAAAAAAGAAACGGTATGCTCTCAGAGTCAGAGGAGCAAGCCAAACATTTTGAGAATGAAACAAGCCATCTAGCACATTGGCTCGATGTGTTAGATGACTGGCACATTGGGTGTAGGACTACAGAGTACACATATCATACTATACCTCTGAGGGCAGGAGAGATGGAGTGCGACTGCATCATGTGAAAACGCATGTCAGCTTGAATTAACATGTGACTGAATCTCTCAGCTGCTGAATCTTTATCAATCAGGATGTTTTCTGGCTGTGTTGAAGAGCTGGATCAGCAGAGTCCACAGGGTTTTGACAGGCTGCGCTCCTGCCTGCTCCTTTATTACAGCTGCAATGACTTCACAGCAGGAGCAATCAATAACAACTAAACTTTAGAGGCACGTATTAGTCTCAGCCTCTTCCTCTGCAATGTTGTTTATATCTGTAGAAATACATTTCCTGCATACCTTTAAATAGAAAAGACACTTTAACTGAAGGATCAACCATACAGTCAGCTATTTATCCAAAGAAAATGACATAGGTGCACACTCCAGAGAAGTTGGTAGCAATAGGTGAACAAGATAAACAAAGCTGAGGCTGATGGTTATAGAATATAGAATATGTCCTTATTGTCATTCTACAAGTACAATGAAATTGAAATGCAGTTCTTAAAAGTGCAAGAAAAACAGTAATAAATAAATAATTGCTTCTAAAACGAAAAGAAAACAAAAAAGAATACACATACCACACATAAAACATTCACATTCTACAGGTATTGCAAGATTCAAATGGATATTGCGCAGTGAGTATTTACAAAATGTTCAAGTTTTTTGCTGTGTTTAGTCCAGTTGATCAGATGATGGTGCCAGAGGAAAAGTTAAAAAAGACACCACAGGTCATCCTCAGGGGAACATGAATGTGCAGATTTTGTTGAGACAGCTCACCCAAAACCACAGATGTTAAAGGTGTAGTAAGCGATAATAATCCAATACATTTTTTGTCAAAATCTCTCCTCATTATCCGCTAGCTGTCCCTTTTAAGTGCGTGCTGAAAAAAAAGTCCGGTCTCAATACACAGCCTTTCTCTGAGATTCAGCTGATAAACATGTGGCTCGGACCGAGCCACTACAACAATGCTCCAGCCAATCAGAGACAGGGACCATTCATGCGCGTTCACGGTCAGATAGATGAGGAAGGGTGGTACATAGTGTACGCAGTCGGAGCGAGAAACGTCTGGTACAAACATAGTGGAGAATGAGAGGTGACCAAGAAACATCCAGAGAGGAGAAGGTTAGAAGAACATTTAATATAAAAGAAGAATTTTGACCAGACAAGGACCCGCAGACACATCAGTGTGGTTTTATTACGCCGGAGGGACAGACGGAGACCGGGCGGAGGCCCGACTGAGGGACCGACGAAGACCCGGCGGAGGACCGGAGAGTGAAGGCAGACACTGCTCTGCAGGACAGGTGAGCTAACATTAGCTCTGCTTCACATAAACTGTAACGTTACCTGCTGACATTCAGCTCACTGTCTAGTTAGTCATGATATGTTGTTGTTGTGATGTTATTTGTAAAGTAGCAGAGTTGTTACTACAGCTGTTTGACGCTCTGCACGTTAGCTTCACGGCTAACGTTAGCAGCGTGCTAACGTAACCTACAACATAGCTGTTGTGTAGCTGCTCGCTGTGTATCTGGTGTTTGTTCACTGCTTTCAAAGTGTTTACAGTCATGAAGACATATAAACACAGGTTTAAACTCAATTTAAACCAAGATTTTTAACCTCATGGTGATGCTAGAGGAAAAGTCAGGGGCTCACTGAAGTCAGTAGGTTTCATCCTCTGGGAAACATGAATGTCTCTATAAAATGAAATCCCTCTGATAGTTGTTGAGATATTTCAGTCCGACATTGATATCCCTAGAATGTCAAAGCTCCGGCAACACTATTAATAAAGTTCTCCTGTACCACAAGTGCTGCTGGACCTTTGACTTTCTTCAGACTTTTTTTCCTTCTCCGTGCACCTTGTTAGGAGGTGAAGTTGTGCCAGAAACTTCCACACTGTTTCTACAGCATTGACATTCCTAGAGCCATGCCCCTAGCAAGAGTTAAAGATGACAACTTGTCCTCTCAATAATTCTTATTTGAAAGCGTGTTTCAGAGCTTGTACTTTAGAGGAAAGATGGTTCAATGAATCATGTTGCAAGATAAAAGAGAGATGACTTGTGTCTGTAGAAAATATCTAAAATGCTGTTTCATTTGCCAACAAGTGCTTTAGATACTCCTACTTTTGATATTATAAATGTACTATGTAGATAAGACAAAAATGTAATGTCAGTGCTATCTTCTCTACATATATATGATGCTTAATAACATTCCTGCCATAGACTGTTGGCAAAAAGAGAAAAAGGAATCCAACTTGTATAAGATGCATCCACTGAAACCAGGTCAGACTTACTGAGATGCAGAGGTGTTTCCTTCTTTTTTATTCTTATTCTTATTCTGCTTCACTTGTTTCCTGAGAATACAATGGATTCTGGCAGCTTCAACAAGTCTGTATGTTACTTGGAGGGTCGATGGTGTCATGGTGGTACTTCATATAAATGCCCCGTACCACTGTGCCAAAGTACAGTGAAACAGCTGAGTGGCTGTAGAATCTTTTGTATGCTTGTCATTTTTATTGAATTACTCTATTACGCTATTGATTTCTGTCTGAGAATTGAATTCTGTCTGTACACATGCTTTTTGGGTTGATTAAAGGTTGTATGTACTTCAGCTTTGTATGGAAAATGATAAATTAGATATACTCACTGATGAAGGCCCTGATCTTGTGTTCTCTCCTTCTTATTCTTCTCCCTGCAAATGGGGCCAACATATCCATCTGCTATTTGGAAAGCATCACATCAAGAGCTGTCGGTCCAATCACAATATTGCAATGTGTTCGATCACTGTGGGAACTTCCAAGTGGAGACTTGAGATGTAGGCTAGTGTGAGAGGAGAAACAAATGGCTTGCCTGGGGTGAAGAAAACAGCAGAAGGCTTTGCTTGTGTGCAGTCTGGTGGTATACATGCCTCACTTTGACTGTAAAGAGGACACCGCAGAGTCACAGTTTGTGGTGTTTACAGAGGCTGGTGCACCTCAAGGTTACAAAGAGATAAAGCAGGCAATTGGAAATGTGGAAGACACTGAATGTAATGATTTTTCTCCAGTGAACAGTTGTGAATGTGTTCCTTTCCTTTTAAGGTGTATGCATAGGTTTGTAATTATGGGTGACTAGACAAATAATTGGTGAATTTGGTTGTTGATGGGATCATGGTCATACACTTTTAATCAGAAATGCTAAAAAGTCAAACTAAGGATCTAACAGCTGTACTAGCAGCTATGTACAACTGTATTTAGAGACGCATGTAGCTAATGTCAACATGCACAACAAATGCTGTGTCCAAAATTTACTATATATTGCACTACATTTACCCTCCACCATTTTATTTGAGTACCTGAATGTTTAGTGTGTAAATATAAGCACTATGAAGAGCCCTTGAATATTCCACCATGGGAAGAAAAAAGTAGTGTCCATGACAAATGCACTGCATGTCCCACAATGCAATGATCTACCGTACAGTTGAGGATGATGGTAATGGAATATTTTTGCAGGTATTTCATCATAAAGTATGTGACAAAGTCAAATGTTGATCCAATGGTGCACCGGGGAAAAGTCCAGGGTTCACTAAAATTATTACAATTCACCCTAAAAATGACTGTCAGTATCATGTGCACTCAATTTCAAGACAATCCATCCAGTGTTGTTGACTCAAAACCAGCCAGAGAGAAGTGTGGGAGTTACAGAAGAAAGAAAGAAAGTTTTGAAGGTGTACTTCCTGGTGTTAAAGGTGCAGTGTGTATAATTTAATTGCATCCATTGGTGAGGTGCAACCAACTAAATAGCCTGTCCCCCAACCTTCCTTTCTAGAGCCACTATTTGGTTTGTCCATTCTGGGCTATTGTAGAAACATGATGTTGCAACATGGCTGGTTCCATGGAAGAGGACCCCCTCCCTATGTAGATATATAGGCTTCATTTTAAGATAAAACACTACAATTCTTATTTTCAGACAGTTACACACTAATTAAAACATACTTATGAATATTTTATTTATTTCTGCCCAGTCCATTCAGCTTGATGCCTCTAAATTATACACACTGCACCTTTAAGTGGGTTACAGTTACAGTAGTTAAAAATATTTTAAGTAGAAATAAACAAGTAAAAAAGTTATTCTACTTGACGTAAAATATCCTTGTATTATAGTTTGCTGACAGACTGCATTAACTAAACATATTTGTGTATTTTTGTTGAAAAGATTCAAGAGATGACCGTCAAATAACCTCGCTCTTGTTTTATTCAATGTGGGGGTTAATGCGTTGCTCGTCAGCTCTTGCTCCCCCTGTCCGTCAGCGTTAAAAGAGTAAAAGAAAGGAAAAAAAAGATTTGCGAATACAGTGTAGGCTTAGTGCCAGCAGCTCGGGCTTTGAGTGAATGGAAAAAAGGGGTAGTGTTGTTCTAAGTGCTGGAAGTAAATCTGAGAATTCAATAAGTCTCCTGCCACTTCTATTATTCAAAAGACACAAGGAGCACAATGAAAACAAAAGAGACAATGTATTGTGTATGTGCGTGCACGTAGGAGATGTGTGTGTTTGTTGCAGGATTGTACTTCTTCTCATCCACATCAACACTAAAAAGCTTGATGCATTTAGTGCATAATTTAGCTGTGTTGTATCTGTCTCCACTATGTGGGACATTACATCATTGTTCTATGGAAATAAGTGAACTGTATGAAGAACACGTGGAGTTATGTTTCTTTTAGGGTATATGTCTCATCATGGTCTGTTTGTTCCCACCGCCACAGTTCTTACTCAGCTTATGGCATACTTTGTTTTGTCATAAAACTACAGTAGCTAAAAATATACTTGCTGGATAATTACTTTGCAGAATGATCTCTAAGTACAAAAAAGGAAAATGTTTATTCAAGATTATTTCACTGATGAGTTTGTTTAATAGCTTACTGGTTTAATCTTTAGAGTTTACAGTCAATCAGTTCACCACTTTGGTCCAGACTGAAATATCTCAACAACTTTTGGATGGATTGCTGACATTAAGGTCCCTAGAGAGTAAGAGAATGACTTTGGACATCCCCTGGCTTTTCCTACATCTAAATGGATTGCCAAATATTTTGGACCAGCATATATCCCCTGACTCTTCCTCTAGCGCCACCATGAGGTTGGCATTTGTGGTTTTGAGTGAAATGTCTGGACAGCTGTTGGATGGATTGCCATGAAATGAGTTACATACTTTCATTTCCCTCGGGATGAATTGTAATAACTTTGGTGATCCCTCAGCCTTCCATTCAGAATCATTATCAGCTCATAATTTCAGTTTGTTCCAAGATTTTTTTATTGTCATGTGCATTAAAATTTCATCCGATCAGTTCCATACAATGTAAATTTTGCTGTCTGGACAGTGTCTACAGTATGTGTACATACAGTAAAATACAGTTTCAACATGCAGTGCCCAAAATACATGGCAAATCATAAGTAAATGAATTATTAAATAATCAAGAAATAGTGATGAAGTTCATGTTGAAGTACATTCAATTCTTTACCAAATCCCTGCAAAATGACTCCAAAACGCATGTACTGTGTGTTTAGTGCTAACTTTAGCATTTAGCTCAAAGCACTGCTGTGCTTTAAGTATAGCCTCACAGGGCTGCTGGCATGGCTGGAGATCAATAGTAGAAGAGAGATACTTCATATGATGTGTTGTCTATAGCCACATTGGAAATCAAAGTGACAGCTGAAGCTTCATATTAACTTCAGATAAACTTTTAGATACATTTTTACACAGAAGGAGGACTGTGGATTGTGGATTTAGTCCTCCATCACTTCCATTGTAAGTACACTATGAAGGGATCTTCTAATGGTCAGTATGAACAGGAGGAATGATTAGGGCAAGAAAAACCTCTCTGTGTTCATATAGACAGCTGACTGTTGTTTTAAGACAGACTTGAAAAGTTGTGAACTTGTCCTTTTAAATACACATTTTCAGACTTTCTGGAGAGGTTTTCCTGCTTTCTCACCTACACACTGCTGACCAATTACAACATGAAGTTTGTGTGTACTACATTTCAGATGGTCATTTTCAGAAAGTTGACAGATATACCAGGTCATCTTAGTAGAACCTAATATGTAAAGTCTGAGAAGTCAGTGGAGAAAGAATACCCTAGTGCACTTCTGTACTTTAAGATATTCATTTCCAGGTCTTGGAACGGCAGGCATATGACACGCATATTCTGCACTGCTGCAGGATGTAACACTACAATCCAATTAAGATGCGCTGAAAGACGTGTGGGAGGCAGAACGGTTTTAAAAGGGCAATGTATAGAAAATACATCCAATTATTTATAGAAATACTGATACATTGTGTACTTTTTATAATGTATCAGGTGCTGAATGATGAAGTCCATTTTTCTCTTTAAATATTTGAGTTGGCAAAATTATTTATGTGCATAATTTACAGTACATGTTATCATCACTTCATTGTCACCTCATTTTGTGGCGCTTGCATTTTAATTATTTTTGCTGCATGGTTATCTAACTCATGGTGCATGTGTAAAACAAAGTCTTCCTGCTAAAAACAGTTTGAACCATTACTCACTAAAAGGAAAACATGCTTTAGAGGGCTTTGCTGGGCCTTATAATTGCCTGACCTGATGGCAGTGATGCCTGCATCTGGCAGCGGTGATAGCAGCCAGTCTAAATAGCTGTACAAGGTCTCTTGACTTTTAGCCATGGTTCATTTGCACAACAATAACCTGGGGGGAGTTCATGCTTCCAGCAGTTAAAAAAATTAGATATTTTTCTTTTTTTTTTTACATGCAAGAAAAAACAACTACATTTACATCTGATTGACCCTCACAATGGGATGTTGAGTGTATTTTTCCAGGAGCGTATTAAAGACTAAGCATTTATTATTGCACGATGAATAGTAATTTGGTCATACTGAAGCTGCAGCCATGTTTGGTTCATAGTGCAGGATTAACTTGGCATGACAGCAATAAAAGATAAGGTTAGAATTTCAGGTCCATTGGGATGCCATTAGATATTACCATCTGGCTGCTGGATCCATGGATAACTGTCATTGTACTAATAATATATCAACCATGCAGGAATCATAACAACTAAAGGCTGAGTGGAGAAATGAGCATCCATGTAGTATAATTTAACATAAATACAATTTGGCTGTAGGTGTTTGTTTCAATGTACTCTTCTCAGATTTATTTAACAAGGTAGATTCATTAGGATTAAAAGTTTGCACAATGTAAGGCAAAGTCTTTCAATGGTTGATGAAAGACTTTGCCAAGCAATAAACGTCATGACAAATGCCACAGCTGTGCACGCTTAGTGTAATGACATAAATATTCATGAACAGAAGCACAATTAAAGTCCCACACAGGTAAATGCTCAGTCAAAAGTCATTATGCAAGCAGTCAAAGAGCAAGTAGTTTTACAGCACATCAGCAAAGGAGCAGGAGACGAGCCGAAATAGATTTAAGCTCACTAAACAAAGAATAATCAGTTTCTCATTGAATATCTGCCTTGAAATCCTGCATAATCATCTTCAACTGACACAAAGGGACCAGCTCTTTCAGTTTTACATCATTCCCCCATGGGCTGTGGGAGTAGAGAGTACATGAAAGCCTTTTGGTCTAATTCAGTTTGCCTCTACAAGACAAAAAGGAAAAGTAAAAAGAAAATAAAAAAGCTTCTATGATCTTATACACAATTATTTTCCATCAGGTTTTCTTGACATACAACAGTACAGATAGAAGGCCTAAAGAGGCAGACCCAGTGGAAAATGTTCCAGTCTTTGAGTTTACAAGGTGCAACAGTGCTTGGGATGTTCAGTGTCAGTAATAAACCTCAGTTCTCCATGATACACAGTGCCAATGTCACTGGAAGGATTTACTGTCTGATTATATAAGACAGTTGTTTTTAATGAAGAACAGACATGAACTTCTCTTCCAAATCAAACATTTCTTCTTTGGTGTTTTTAGTGTGTTGTTTTAACCACTTTTAACATATACAGTAGCAGAAAAATCACAGGTGTACTGTAGATAATAAGATAAGTCACCTGCTAGTATTATTAATAGGATTATAATGCTTTAGGATCATAATGACAGCTTATATGGAGTGTACTTATAAATTCATAATCCTAACCCACAATTAAATTACAATACTTCTCTATAGGAGAATATGGAGTTTGAGATCATTAACAATATTTTAC
Organism: Scomber japonicus; assembly: GCF_027409825.1. Classification (NCBI taxonomy): domain Eukaryota; kingdom Metazoa; phylum Chordata; class Actinopteri; order Scombriformes; family Scombridae; genus Scomber; species Scomber japonicus. Next base: position 27,282,404 of record NC_070590.1, on the reverse strand, counting down.
CAGTATAAAGACATGGGAAAAGTGTGTGTGAGCATATGTAACTGCACACATGTATAATCTCACATGTTTATGTTGTGATTATACTGTATGTTAGGCTGTTTATGTAATGTATAATGACTAAAAAGTTATTTTGTAGTAACAACAGATAATGATTGATTAGTGTGTTTTTTTGAAATTCATTTTAAATGCTGTTACAAGTGACAGGATTAAGAGCTCATAAATAAATATTAAAAAGTAAAAATAAACTGTGTGCCGTGGAGAAGTAGAACAGTCAAAGCTAAACCCTGCTTTATCCTGCTGACTGCTACAATGGCAGAATCATTTCTGATTGGCAGTGCTCTGTAACATAAAGTTACAAACCTTTGTGACCCAATTTTGATCAAAAGGTATACCTGAAGAACTGTGTGACACTTTATTCTTTACCTGTTGTGGTATTTCAGCTTTGCATTCATGAGAAACATACAGACAAATGCATAGTCTGATGCATTAATAATTGAAAATGATGCAAAAAAACATTTCTCTGATTTTATGTAACCTCATAGTTATGAGATGTTTTTAGTGTAATAAGGGCACACCTTAAAGTAAACATCCACTCACTGGATTTATCAAGTAATATATTCAGATTAAATTCAAATGTATTCTTTGTAATCAGGTTGTTACAAGTGTTTACACATCCTGTTTGCACATATTTGCCCTATGAAATTTAGCCTGCTAATGGAAATAAAAAAGGCCTGATATCTTATAATATAATATTCCAGTGATTTTTTTAAGGATCAATAACACACTTTTGCTGCTTCCACGCAAGAGACTGCTGCATACTGACTTGTAATACAAACCTAGAGAGCAGGGCCTTAAGGCAACAGTGTGGTTAAAATAACTACACCTGATTCATATTAAAATCTCGCTTGAATTACAGATTTTGATGTCTTATGTAATACAGTTCATAGGCATGCTAGCATAATTAGACAGAGTCCTATATTTAGATATAATTACAGCAATAATGAAGCATGCAGAGAGTATTGCAATATCAGATGTAACTTTTAGTAATGCAGGATTGATGCACACTTACTGATTATGTCTAACAATCATGGATATTGTGTATTTCTGCTCCACACAGGTGTAATTCTGCTTGTTGTGAATGTGTCTGAAGGGGCTTGAATAGTAGGCCTATGTCACAGGCATGTTCTGAGCCACATGTATATTTCACGCAGCATCAGCTGTCATTACAGAGTTATAACAGGGCTCAGTGGGAGAAAACCGCTTGATGTAAGTGATGCATGTCAGTGGAGGTGGACGCCTAAAGAGATGACCGTAACTGCTGTGATGATGTTCTCTCAGTGGCAGTCATGTGAATAAGGTAAGAGAGCTCTGGGCTGACATGGCTGTAGAGCCTGTCAAAGGGTTCAGAGATATGAGCGGGCCCACAGTCCCTGACAGGGGCTATGATTTACAGCCAGGGAAAAATGGTAAATGAATATTTTATTGAAAGGCTGCCATATGCTATTGGTCACAGTAGTGACAGGCTGCCATGCTCAACTTTTTAACATGGAAGTTCAAATGACCTAATATGCATCACAAGAGTATACATTTTAATTTACTGTGCTAGAACCCAAAAAGATTATCACTGACTATGTGTCTGCCTCACACCAATGACACAAACTATGATTTTCACTTCAGCCTACATCTTTTAATAACTGTTAATTTTGCTTCTTGACACATTTCAATAGGAAAAACTGTGAATATGTTCTTATAAATATACTTTGTTGTTCATCTCACTTCCATCCCACAGCACATAAAAAGACTGGGGGTTTCCTATCTGAGCTCCCAGCTGCTCTCTACCTACAGTATAAGGCCACGGTAGTAAAAGCCCCCCACATCGTGTCAACTATAAATTCTTGTCCGTGTGAGTGATGCTTTCGGTAGCTATGGTAACCTAATATAATAGACACCCCCTCCCTCCCTCCGTCCCTCCCTCTCTGTCTCTCTCTCCCTCCCTCTCTCTCTCTCTCTCTCTCTCTCTCCCAGTCTCTCCCTACGTCTCTCTCCCTCTCTCCATCCACGCCAAAGCTCTTTAGGCTACTTTGCGCATGTACAGCCAGTCAAACCGAGCATTGCATCGACTCCAAGATGGCGAAAACACGTCTGGCTTGCCTCCTGACTCTCCTCTCAACTCACTGTAAGTACTCAAATAATTCTAACGGGCAACAATTTCCCAATTTTTCCCCTAGAGGAACACAACCGTCAAACGCTGTTTACTTCTGCATGTGTTTGGTCGAAATGTTCCACCGCTGCTCTAGCTCAGAAGTATGTGGACGCAACTAGCGTTAAACTCACACACTGCCACACTGACAGCAAGCGCTGGCTCTTCGACGTGAAGTAAATATAGTTGTTATTTTTATGAACAAAATGATGAATATAGTCGCCATTGTTTGTATAACTTGCTGTCAACACGACTGGTAAAATGTGCGGGTCGAGCAGTGCTTTTAAGCAGCTATTGTTTCATCAAATCCATCGCTAACTCCCCCCCTCACTGTTTTAATGGGAATAATGCCGCCGTAAGTCAAATAAACTGTCTCTATGTAGCCGCATATTAGCATAGCAGGGACTTGTTTGGGCTTTAGCATCCATAGCGGTACATTTTTAGAGTGAGGTAAACCACATATTTTTATTGTGTGTGTTTGCGTGTGTGTGTGCTCACTTGTGAAAAAAAAGTTTCAGTTTCTGAAGTTTTACAGACTGGCTTTGTGTGTTCGTGGATTAAATATGAATACATGTCGTTTCCTTACAGTTTACAGTTTGGCGCAGTTAACTATTTAGCTTTGGTTAGGAACCGCGAAGAGATGTTGAAAGTAGTGATGCGAGATAACGGGCTTTTTTTCCTGCGGCGGAGTTCAGCAGGCTGTCCGCGGGAGGAGCCAGGCCAGCTAGTGTCCTCCTCCACCACCTCCTCCTCCTCCTCTTCTTCTACCTCCTCCTTCTCCTCTTCTTCCACCCGCTGCCTCTGCTGCTGGACCCCCCCTCTAAAACCTCACCAGTGCCGAGCTGGTGAACAGAAACAGCCTTCGGAAAATCAATTGGTTTCGGCATCAAAGATCGTCTATTTATCAAAACGTACCGTTGGAAGCGATAAACGCACACCTGTAAGAGCGGGGCAGCTGTTTTATTCGCGTCTCCTCATCACGCTGTTAACTACTTGAAAGAAAAGTAAAGTTAAACCATTGTTTATGTGTAACAATAAAAATGTATAGTTACTCTGCTGGATTTAGTGACGCAGTTTTAGAGGAAAGCAATGGAGCCACTTGTTGCAGAGATTTTTTTGGGCAAATCAATCCTGTTTCTTTTTTTCTTTAAGCTTCAGACTCATTTTCTCCCTTAATTATTATGTATTATTTCTAAATTCACTTTACACATTGTGCATTTACATATATTTACATGGCTTATTTTGAGAAACTTTTCATCCTAATTAAATAACTGGTGGTCAGCAGGGATCTTCCTTTTATAAAGTTTTATAAGTCTCATAATTAGGGCAATGCAGGTAGTTGGTTTGGCCTAGTTTGTGGGAAACTCAAGGTGTTTTATTTGCGTAATGCATATTTTCTTTATAAAACAGTGTTAGGAATGCATTTACAAACTTTGTACTTGTTTTTCTTTTCTCCTCCTATCCATGCATGAATAAGCTGCACTGTGGAAATCACTTTCAGCACAGCAGCCTGGCACGAGATTGCGGCGCTTGCATTTCTCTTTGCATTTCCCCTCGGACGCAGATATAAAGCGAGTTGTGAGAGAGAGGATCGACGCTCACATCAAAGGGAAGCACAGACATAAGAACCTGCTGTGATCTTTCACGTGTGCGCCAATTGGCTCATTCTCTCCTCTCTTTTTTTTGGCTTTAATTAGGAATAGCAGTGGAAGCTCGTTTGAAATCTGTTGCTGTACACACACTCCTCTCCATGCTGTCTCTCTTGACATACCTCGAGGCTGTGTGTGTGTGCTTTTTTTTTTTTTTTTTTTTTAATATAGCGATACATTTCAAAGTCAGTACTCTTAATGATGTTCCCCTCAGTAAATCTGTGACAGGGCATTTGGTAGCAGCACAATTGACATTTTTAGTGGAGGAGGAGGAGGAGGAGGAGGAGGAGGAGGGGGTGTTTTTGGGGGCAGTGAGTTGGCAAAGATTGAAGAATTTCTTTTGTCTTGCCTGGACAGGGTTTAGCCATGTGGCCCAATGGCTCCCAGCCAGCGTGGACACTGTCTTTAGAAACAGGACAGATCTGGCTGGACTGAAGCTGGCCAAAAGCTGTGTTATGAATTACTAATTGCTGCTGATAGGCTCTGGTTACTAATATGTACTGACTGTAATTAGAATGCTTCCTGTATTTTTGGAATAGCTCTGCTCCTAATTTGGTTGAGAGAGAGAAACGAATGTGTCGTTTTGCTTTTTTTTTTTCCATCTGTAGGTCACACACACACACACACACACACTATGTTGTTATTTTGGTATATCTGTGAGATGCGCCTGTTATTTTCAATTCCCGGCATTCTTTCGGGTTAGTGAAGTGAAGGCTAAACCCAGGCGCAGCTGAACCTAGCTGCAAATATCAGCCCCGGTCATCTGCCGAAGAACGGGGGGCCATTGTTATTTTAAGTGCACTACGCTCACAGCACAGACTTTCCAATCCCACCTAATGGAAAGGGTTGACATTTTCCATTGTCGGCATTCACCTGAGCCGTTCTCCCAGTCTAAAATATTCCAGAAAGAAAGTGGTACGCATTAGTAAGAAGAGGGACGTCTGCCAGAATCCTCCTCCTCCTCCTCCTCCTGCCAAGAGCGCCGCCAAGTTATGCGGGAAAGCTTGGAAGATGCTCAAAGTGGATTAAGGACTGAGCAAATATAAACTTTGAGATCAGCGTTCTGACTTTTGTTATAGGAAACACCTGTGGACGTCTGCTGGTTTCAGGAATATTTTAGCAGCAACTTTATAAAAAGATGCTTCTCATAATGTTTCAGACTCGATTAATCAGCTCGAGCGGCGAAACCGCCTTCCTGTAAAATTGGCGTTTTTATAGCTTGACATTGTCCTGTGTTTTCTCTCATGGCTGTCAGGCCTAATCAAATTAGATAGTCAGTGTTTATCTGAATGAAAAAGATAAGGAGGGAAGCTGTCCACTAGATGCTTGTTGAGCCTCTCTCTGTGTTCTCCGCTGATAAGATAATGGGACAGCTTTGAACGTCAACGTTACCCAGCACGCTCTCTCTTCCAAATGACTTTTTCTCATTGTCTGGCATGTGCCCGCCGCGCCAAAAAACAGCCACGGTGGGACTCCACTTGCTGTGTGAGATAAGTGCCGATAGCGTCTCCCCAGAGGGAGCCATGCGTTGTCAGATGTTCCCCTGCCCATCCAAAGATTTGCGAGCCAATGTTTCGGAGCGCTCTCTCTTGAATGGCATGTACGGCCCCCGTGGGCAAGTCACATACAGTCTGACATTTTACTCGCAGAGACAGTAAATGGCAGAGTAGAACAGGACGGGGGGACGGGGGTAGACAAACAGCAAAGCAAAAGGAGTCACTTGATGCTCCAGCGTTTATTTATTACAAGTGAGTAGTTCCTCTCTTCATGAGGTTGTGAGTGAGAGGCAGCGGCAGCGTCACGCTTTGACGATAGCTGTCATTTCGGTGTCAGACGTAACAGCGAGGGCAAGGCGTGTTTTTAGCTTATTGCCTCACAGAGCTGTGTAATCATTCCGTTTAGCTATGTGAATATTTGTGCAACAGAAGTCACTCAGTGGGGATGAAGTCAAAGTAGCACATGGCCCTCACTGTGGAATGACCACCCCCTCCACCGCCCCCCCAAAAACAGCTGAGCAGGAGTGGGCGGAGGCCTGTTTTCTTTTTTTTCTTTCTGTTGAGCAGCAATCGCGGGCGTAGCCAGAAATATCCTCAGCGTCCCCCTTCCCCAAAAAACCTGAGCGTGCACACGTTAGCAAATGCAGCATTCCAAACAGAAAACACATGGAGGCAGAGAGAGCTCCCTCCTGGTCATATGCACGCGCTGACTAACAATCATAACCACCTGTTTTCCCTGAGAGATAAAAGGCACCCCTGTTGATGAGTTGGCTGAGGTCAAGAGCAGGGGAAAAAAAGGGAAGGATGGGAGGATTTAGGAGGGGTGGGGTGGGAAGAAAGCTCAGCAGTGTTGCTTGTTGAAGGCATTCAGAAATATATAAATAATAAAAAAAAACACACACACAACCAGGATGCCGGGTGTGACGATCCATCCAATCCACTTTAACTCAACACAGACCAGGATTCAGCACCTCATTCCGCTTTTATCTTTATTTTTCTTTCTTCTCAGCTTGTAGCAGACACCGAGGTTGAAAGGCAAACACTACTAACACGCTCACGTTCCAGAAATGGCATCGGCATGTGCATGCTTCAAATGTCAATAAGATTACCATGTGAAAGAACCATCGGTCATAAAGTAGAAGCAGCCTGCGGGCAGCGCTGAGCCGCCCAAAAAACACCATGTGAAAATATTATAAAGGCCTTGGTGTGGAAGAGGAATGTCTCTTTTTTTCTTCTTTTCTTTCTGATAAACTAAACAGATTGACAATGAGAGGTCTGGACAACAGCAAGATGGAAATGACGGCTTTTTAAGCAGGCTAAAGTGGTTGTTTGTTTTGACAAGACATTATTATTGGATGTTTTAGGCCACTCTAGATCAACAGGATAATCCTCCAAGATGTCTGTGTACTGGCTGTGCTGAGCTCTGGGCAGCACTACAGTTGCTTCCTGTTTGATGATCTTTATCTGTTGTCACATGGTCCCTGGAGGGAGGAAGCGCCACAGCAGCCCTCTCCCACTCTCGCTCCTGCTCCTGACTGCTCCTGCTCCGGCTCGTGTGTCCACTGGATACTGACCGGGGGAGTACGTCAATAGGTCAAAAGAGAGCGGCATCGATCAAACATCGGGATGCTGTCAGCTTAGTGAAATAATTAGGCTTTCATTAATGACACTGGGCCCATGCAATGAACTACATGTGGCTGAGCCGCTGTGGCGGAGAGGGAGAAAGCTGGAGGCTGTGCTCCTGCTGAGAGTCATAACCAGATAATCGCTCCGGATTCATCTTTTGTTTACCGCCGCTGTAACAAAAGGGCAATTACTGTCTAAAAATAGCCACGAGGCACACAGTCATATGACGACCTCAGGTGTTTGATCACAGTTCATTCCAAGCCATCGGGCCCACACCAGTTTTATAATATGATTGTTATTGAAGTCCCAGAAAACTTTGTTGACGTGTGTGGTAATTACAACCAGAGCTGCTGCCGCCATTATTTTCATTATTGATTTATCTGTCGATTATTATCTCGTTAGTTGTTTGGTCTAAATGTCAGAAAATGTCAATCAGTGTTTCCTAAAGCCCAACATGACATCCTCAAAGGTCCCCACGACCCAAACATAATCACTTTACTGTCAAAGAAGACTGAAAAAAGCAGGAATTATCACATTTCAGAAGCTGCAATTTGAGAATTTGGACTTTTTACAGATATTGGATTATTAAAGTATTTGACTAGTTTATCTCCTGTCTATCAATCAATCAATCAAATGACTAATCATTGCAGCTGTAAGAACAAAAACAATAGATAGAAGATAAGATTACAGCTCAGCCTGTGGGGCTTTTAAAGACCTACTAAAGACAGGAAGCAGGTGAGCCTTTCAAACTAAAATATTAAAATCAAGTCTAAGGGTAGTCAGTGTCTGGCTAAAAGCCTTGCTGCTGCAGTCTGAAGGAGTCAGGAACACGAGGAAGGCTTTTACCTTTCCTCAGAGTTGACAGAGTTTAACTAATGAAAAGAAATAAAGCAGGAGGACTTCGGGGATGAAGGAGGATGTTAAAGACATTTCTTGTGAAGAGGAAATACGACTGCTATTCTTTTTGACCCTTCATCAGGAATGATGAAATGTGGATTAAAAAACTCGACTCTCAGGATTATAATAAATGGAATTCAGCTCATCTGATGACACATGGGTGTGATAATAGGGAGATAAACACAACAGTGTACTGTGTACATGTGTTACCTTGGAGACAAGACCTCCGCTCTCCACCTAAAGTTCCCAGAGATGTCGAACATTATGTCCTGCCTCCAGCTCATGTCAAGAAAGCTGAGGACTTTCAGTAGTTGTCAGTGTGGAATTTTTTGGAGTCTCCCAGTTTGTGTCATTCCAAATTAATTATTCCAGATACCAATTATGCAAATCAGATTGCTGTAACACCAGTTATTATTAAAACAAGAGCTCTCTCTGTTAATCAGGAGCAGCTGTGCTGGAAGCTCATTTCCTTTTCTTACATCTGGTAGCCTGTAATTACCACACCTCCATCCACAACCTCCAGGCTCATGTCAGGCCCGCAGCGCGTTACTGCGGAGGCGGTCGTGGGTGTAGACACACCTGTCAGGCATGTGGCTTTAAAAAGAAAAAGCAGAGAACATGTAGTCGTTAAAGAAGTCCAAGTACATGCTGTGAGGATGTTTGACAGGAGGGTACGTTAATGCAGCCAGTTTAGCAGACACAGTAAGAGTCACACAGAGGACTGGATCTGAATTACTGGCATCGTCTGGGAGGGAGTGCAGAATGAGTTGAAAACAGCACAGCATAGAAATGATAGATGAGGCTCGGTCAGCACAGCAGACTTGGACCTTGATGTCCTCAACTTAAAAATAAATAAAATGAGGAAATTATTTATCACATGCTGGCCAGCTCTGTACTTTCAGAGTGCAGCATTGACATGAAAAACAAGTTTTAGACACTGAACTATATCTTTAAAAATACTGTTTTAATTGACAAAGACAAACGTATCATTTACTTAGTGGTTAAAAATCCATGTTAAAGCATAATCTTAAGACTTGATGTCATTAATGAATGAGTGAGTCAGTAGCTCTACACTTGGCAGCACAGTGTACAGAGAGGAGGTTTCAGAGTGCTCGGGGTTATACATGACACACAAATCCTGCTGCTCATTCATATGAGTTATTAGTCAAGATTAACAGGCCCGTCACATTCACTACTTTTGTATATATATATATATATATATATATATATATATATATATTGTACCAGAAATAATGGCAATATACAGAATTATTGTCATTTTAAGATCATTTTATGCCACTGATATAATAGCATTATAATGCAAGTTCAGAAAGCAATGAACTTTCAAATGGGAGACACTGTTTGAATAGAGGAGACGTTGCCATTGAATGGAAGTTTGTATGTTTTGGATATTTTAAATAACTTTGTATTTCTTTCATAAACCTATACTAAAGGTTTGTTTATTTCAAATCTCTGTCAGACACTGTGCCACACTCAAGCTCACTTAAGGTGGACTGATGGTTAAGGTGGACCAGATATTCTCATTTAGTGCCAGTCTCAGCTGCCCCTAAACAGATAACTGAGAAACATTGGCTGCGGTTGCATTGGACACTGGTGATCTCACAGGGTGATTATAGGACGATCTGACTCTGGATAACATCGCCCAACTCTCATGGGCACTATGACTGTGTTAAAACCCAGATGCTTATCACGGGCCAGGGCGGAGTTATTTATGGTTAATGTCATATGAGCGGTATGTGCATAAAGAGCAATGGCGGCAACTACTTAGCCAAGGTGATGTGAATAGCCTATTAGTTGCTAGTCTGGAATTTGACAATGTCGAGTCTGAAGAAGAGCGAACATGAACTTTTTTAATTTGAACAGCTGTAATGTATTTACTCATTGAAATGTTTCCTGCTGGTTCTACTGTATTTTAATTTGGTAGTTCAGTGAAACGTTCAGTGTTGAGACATAATGAGGGACACACTCATCATCATCATCATCATCATCTCCAGTCATTCTTAACACCATCTCAAGTTCAGCTTAGAAAATATAACACACTGCTGACTTGAGGCAAAAATAAATTAGATTTTGGTTCAAATGAGTTTGCTGCAACAGTTTTAGCTGCTCCACCGTCTGATACATGAGTGTTAACAACCTTTGACTACACTGTTTGTTACGAGAGAAAACACTCAGGAAGATGTTCCTGTTTGACCTCAAAGACACATTCTAATGAACAACAGATGTACAAGAAATATATTACAAAAGCTGTATTTTACCTATGATCATTAGGGATGGATATTGAGTATTGGCACTGAATTGGTACCAGTTCCTTACTGTTCAGTAGTGGAATATTGATTAGCTCCTGTACAAACAGTGCTGCTGTCTGTATTTATGTAACATTAATTCATTGTAGCTGGCATAGAAGGCTGTAATGCAACTTAACTTGCCATAAAATGGAAGAAGAAAGAAGAAGAAAGTACCTCACAGCCAGCAACCAGGATGAGTCTGAAACGGAGGCAAAAAAATGTTGCTGACACTAAATATCAACATGATATCACCTGCTAAGTAGTTAGCACGTATTAGCTTGGAGGGCTAGCTTGGCTTGTTTAGTATATTGTGTGGATGTCTCTTTTTCTCCACATTGACCTCCATTGATTGAAGAGTCGGTATGATTTTAGTCAAGAAATATTTTCTTTGGTTGACTACAGCCTGAATGGTTATAACAGTAAGTCTGTAGTTATTAATGAGGACACTACATTATTTTTACGCTCTTTTAATTTCACTGTTGTCAATTAACAGTAATAACAATAATTGTTGAATCTCAGACTTTGTCAGGTCATGTCTCACTATCAGTAAGCAGTATCAATATCTGTATCTATAACATCCTAACTCTACTCAACACTAATCATGATGAGCTGTAGTGCTGCAGACGCTCCAGCAGTGTGGTTGGGAGTACAGCGTGCATTCAGCTGACTGGACAGATAGAGCTGGCAGACTGTAACCAGACCATCTGGTCATATGGTGCGAGGGCTATCCCGTCTGGACGACTCAGTGGTAAATATGATGGGATTGAACTGGAACTGATATCACTGTTGGGCTGTTTCAGAGTTTGCCAAATATATTTGGGTAGAACGTAATCCAAATGGCATTGATCAGAGTTGTATTGATCTCTCCCACCAGTGGTTGAAAAAGTCCAGACAACAAGATGATTGTGAAGACCCACAGCTGGGCGTCCACTAAAACTCCAGCAGCTCTTTGAAAAACCGTCCGTGTGGAAAATGTTGTTGGGACAGAACAGGAATAAATATTTAAAGAGATGAAACTGTTGATATGTAGGAGCATTAATGGAATTTCCTGATCCTGTCAGAAAAGATCACGGGTGCCCCAACGCCCTCTGCTTTTTAGGCTTTGCTGTGAATCATATGCTAGAAACTCGGACACAGTGCTCGCACACGGGGCTGTTGCCACATGTGTGTGAGGGCATACTTTGGGTAAGTAAGTGCCTCAGATATTTGTCAGGATTCCAGACATAGGCGACGAGTTTGTAACATGGTGACTGGCCCCCTCCCCCCTGTCTGAGCTCCAATAGGAGGGAGGGAGGGGGGGTTCTGCATGTGAGTCTCTGTGCCATAGAAAGCAACAGAGTGAAAGAAGAGGAGAGTAATTTGGGTGGATTTCATCATGAGTCAGTGCTTTGTCAGGCATTGCTCATCATTGTAATAGGTCATTCAAACTGGCCAGACTGCAGTCTCAAAGCTGATCACAGACTGAAGTATTAAGTTGAGATTGTCTTATCATTTAAGTTAGAGAAGCCTAAAGTAAAGACTGTCCAGCTAACAGGAGCACTTAGTGAATCATAGCATTCAAAATATCATTTCTATTGACTTGGTTTAAATGATGGAAAACAAGAAAGGAGGGGAGGATGTAATGATGCGGAGCCTTAAGATGAGTCGGTGGATGTTCCACAGCCCATCTGTGTCGAGGGACTTCCTGAATTTTATGCAGTTAAGGTTATAATGAAGCTTAATTGTCAGTTTCTCAACATTTAAAGCTCATATCCTGTAAGAGAGTCGAGTCATTCCCCCAAAACGGGCAACCTTATCTAACTCGGCCATTTCCTTTCACAAGACCCACTCCACTTATATATTTATACAACGCTCATTATCAAAGCTCACAAGGTAACCGTACGAGAACCCAGCTAGACCTTTAGAGATTATTCACAGAGCCTTAATAATAACAGTGACTTATTACTGGGGATTTTCCAAGACTTAAACCATTTCCTCACTGGGAGGAGAGATACCACAACAGATGAAAAAGAAAAAAAAGTTAAGCCACAGCGACTGTCAGAGATATTTCTGGGATAACAACTGTATTTATTGAACTCAAACACGAACAAGCACTTAGTAGGTTTGCAGTAATATGACCGCATTCATGTCCCTTGTGAGTTTTTATATTGAAACGATGTATAAAGGTCAGGAAATGAAAATAAAAATGAAAGCTGGATAATGAAACTGCCCTTTTTTGAGCTCGCTTGGACTTGAATGAAAAGCTGCATTTTTAGCTCAGATTTCTAGTGAAATTGGACACAAAAACAGCACAGGTGTAGAATACCATAGTGTGTGTACCTTCATTTGAAAAGTGAGCACGTTCTCCATTAAATTTGAGATGAAAATGTACTCCGTGATCTCGTTTAAGAGAGTTTTGACACTTGTACCTTGTCCTCCAGGTGCTTCTCAATTAGCTGCAGTCCACTGCTCGTCTAGTCCATCCCCTAAGCTCCATCTCATACTTATTCTCTCGAACCCAAAGAACACAGAGAGCACAGATGTGTGCTTCCTAAAATATTCAGCATACAAAAGCCAAAGAACCAACAAATTATTTATTGAGAAAATAAAAAAAAAAAAACGCCAACAGCAAGAAAACAAGAGAACAAAAGCCATTTAGTCAGCAGGGGTAAAGTTAACAGTGTATGTGTGTGGTGCTTTTTTACATTTTTTTATTTATTTGTGGGAGGCTGACAAGAGGGAAAACACACAACAGGCCACCAACCTTTAACACCAGCCACACTCCACCCTAAAGTTGAACCCGGAGCTCCCTCGCAGCCATGTGTTCTGGTCCGATCTAGTTTCAGCTAGAACAATGATCTTATGGTTTCATGAGCTTTCCGCCATACTTTCAGAAGGAATCTGTATCTCTGTCCTGATGAGTGTCTCGAAAAAAGGCCTATGTCCAGCCAGCCAGCGCTCGGTTGTAATGTATTCCAGCCCCCCTCCCTCCTCCATCCTCTACCCTTCCATTCCCTTCGCAGAGGATCACTCATGCAGAACTGAGCAACTGCACGGTTTTATCTCAGATCATCAACACTCAAGATCATCAGCACTCACATCTGTGGGCGGCTTTCCTTTGGGCCGATTGTTAGCAAGCGCAGCAATGCCATTCAGTAAGAAGCTCGACTCCGTGGAGAGGGAAGGGGCCAAGGGAATGGTGATGTGCTCCGTATCCAACATAAAGGTCCTAGTCAGATCTTGAGCGTAACGGTCGTTATGAATGGGACTTGACCATTTATGGCCGCTCCATTTCATCTCCAAGATTGAAGGCTGGTGTTTTGCTTATCAGGGGTGGGAGTCTAGAGTCTGGACACTCAGGCAGACTGTGACACTGACTGTAGTCTGTCATTTGGGCAGTGGAAAATAAGAGAGAAATACACTTGGTGAGGTTTGGCTTTCCTCCCTGAATCAGGCGACAGATGTGTGCAGATTGTTGTTGTTGTGTTTGCATGTGAACAGCAGAAAGTGCATTATAATCTGCTCAGTAGGACATTTTTGGTATTCTCACCTATAAGTGGAAGATTAAACTGAAACATGTTTTCATCAGTGTTGAAATGAAGTGAAGTGTCATGCACATAACTACACACAGTAACACATTACAGTCTGAATTATCAATGAAAACATACAATAAACAGTATAAAACAGAGCTATGAAAGCACTCAGTTATATTGCACATGTACAGGATGGTTGTGTTCATTATTCAAATGTAAACCTCTGTGATAAAGCAAATATTTCGGAGGGAAGCACGTGTATCCTAAATTGAGGCGGTGAACGCACAGCGCAGCAGAGCAGATATGTGTGACGCAGGCATACAGACAGCAGGTGACCGAGGTCGCCAGCTGTCCTCTATTCTTACCATGAAAGCACTTTGGAGCTTGGCCATTATTTCACCCACAGTGGCGGGCCGCGCCGTACAAGCACACCTTTACTTCCTGTGTGAGTGAGGGTACTCGTGTTTGCATAGCTCCCGTCTCAGAATGGGTGGCACGTAAAACGGCCGCCCCGTTTCGGTCCGTCTGAAGCCTTTGTCTGGTATTTCCCACGGAAACCCATCGAGGATTCCTCTCGGAGCAGGTGACAGAAGTGCGGCTCCAGCAGAGTGTGGGGGGCTGGTGGGGGTGGTGTGTGTATGTGTGTGTGGTGGTGGGGGGTGGGGGGGGCGGTGGAGGGGGTCAGGACGAGAGCCTCAGATGGTTTCCCACCCCCAGCTGTTGTTCAAGTAACATTCCCTGTCCCACAAGCTCAGCCAGCCTGTGCAAACTATTTGAGTCCAGAGTATGCTTTTATGCACATTTGTTGTCTGAGGGGAGGGGGGGCTTATGAGGTATGGGGGGGGGGGGTTTAGGGCCTGTTTGCAAATTCTTGTGGGGAAATCGCACACTTTGACGTCTCAATACTTATTTTTATTTTATCGCACAGTGTTCATAAACAATTCACTCTTACAACAAGCAGCAGCAGTGATTTATTCTCAGTTATGCGAGTTGCAAAACAGTTTGTGGGTTATGACAGAGGGCGTCTCCACCCTTTTAATTAGGAGTTATTTCAGCCATTTGAATAAACAACATTTCAAGAGGCAACCTTTTTTTTGTTTATGTCGTTCACGTTATCTACAGTTTGTGACGCCAACGTACTTTGAGTAAATATTTGCTTTATTACACATTCATTCAAATTGCTTCAAATAAATAAACCATTTTAATCATTTTAAACCAATTGTTTCCTCAGGGGAGAAAGTTATGTGTCCTTAGAGGGAGTGTGGGGGTCATGAAGTGACCCCCCTCCCCCCCAAGTCCCCTCAACCACATGCCTGTCAAAGCTTATTTCACCTGTGGTCAGTCGTCCCCCCACACAGTCACACACTTTGGGCAACCTCACATTCTGCACTCCTCTTCATGTACTCCACACCAGTGCTTACTAAGGAACAATGAAACAGTCAGAATTGCTTCCCACAGCATTATACAACAAACAGGGGGGGCCGGTGGACATAGTTTGCGAGGGGGCTGCTTTAAAGGAAATCTTTGTCAAAGAGTAGATCTTAACAGCGGTAACGTGTTTGACCTCCTGCCCTCTTGCTTGACCATGCTTTTTTTTTGGTCAGTCGGCTGGCAGCGCTTTCTGTCTGCTGTGGTTCATGTAAAATGTGAGCAACAATCAGATTTATGTGTTTCTATATCAGCTGGATACTGTTACCGTGGAGAACAGTTAACTGGAACGGCATGCAGGCCTTTCTCCGAACACAAGCAGGTTAGCGGAAGAGTCGTGAGTCATCTGTCAAAAAAGCAAAATTCACGCTAAGTGTTGCAAAACAGCTCGGAGGCATGAGAAAATATTTGATGTAGTAAATCTATTAAAGCTGGGGAACAATCGTCTCCGTCAGTAAAGCAGACATACATCATGTCAATCTCACTGCTGTGTTTCTCCAGCGCTCAGCCTGACACTGTATACAACATGGCTTTTGTTCAAGAGGGAAACAAAAAGAGCACTTTAATAGGCTGGACTGTGGGAAGCCAGTGTAAGAGTGTGACTTTAGAAATAGTGGGATTTGTCCAGGGCCTGCTGTTAGAGAGCTGATAGCATCTTGATGACTGAGCCGAATGCTTGCTGGGAGGCCTCATGATGAGGTCTTTATAGGCTTCCTGCTGATATCTCACATTCATGTAGTTACACGGCTCCAAGACACAAGGCTGCACTGTAGTTGTGTTACATTTGTTTGTTGGCCCTCGTGCTCAGTTTGTATGTGTCATTTAACCCTTGTATACTGTTCTGGGTCCAATTTGACCCTCAGCTATTGCCATGTGTTTTAGTTAAGTGAATAGTTAATAGTTTAATAAGATAGTAGTTATGAGGATTTCTTTTTATGATGTGTGCAGTGAAGACTGATGGCTCCATAAAGTTCTTGTCATTTTCACTTAACATAAAATACATTTCCATCATTATTGCTATGTTATAACATGATATTGTGTGATAGGAGCTGTTTTTTCTCCTAAAATTAGCTAAAAAATACACTCTCTCTGCTCTCTGAAACATGAATCAAAGTTGAATCACATTTATTGATCAGTCAGATCGATTATTGATGCTTTCTAAACACATCTGTGCTTCAACATTTGGTATCACTTTATATGAGGGGATTCTTAGACTGCGTCAGAACGGACCCAGGGTGTAGCATATGAACAGTATGTAAGGGATCATTTCAATGAGACTAGGTGAGCATTAGAAACACACTGGACTCCTGTCTGTGCTGTAGAGACGTGCAGGTGGGAGGAATGCACAACTCGTGAAAAGAGAAATAAAAGTCAGCAGTTGTGTAAAAAGTTTTGTGTGTCCCTAAAGGCTGCATCACAAAAAACAAAAAAGCACCCTTTCAGTTCGGCTCTTTTCAGCCCACAGCGGGGCATCCTTGCCTTGGAGCACGCAGGAAGTGAGGCAGATTAAACCTTTTGGACCCGCTAAGTCAACACGCCTCTGCCGCGCGGCCTCGCGTTATTGTTCAGTTGTCAGTCGAGCCTTAGCTCATCGCAGCCGGCTACGCTCGCTGTCCACGCACTCAACAATAAGCGCTTATCTCTGTGTGGCTCATCTGGCCCTAAACAACCCCCCCCCCCCCATCACCACCACCACCACCTCTCTCTGTCAGTGTGCTGGCCAAATAGGGCATTATTAGGTAAAGGAAGTGCTGGCTGGTCAAAAAAAAAAAAGAGGCATGTTAATATCCCAGCATCCAGATTAGCCAGATATGTGCAGATGTGAGTGTTTCCAGATCTTTAGATGTAGTAGAGGAATTATTGGTTAATCCTGTGTGACGTGATGATGGAAAGCTTTAGAAAAGGGTGAATATTTCTATTGAGGATGAAATGTGTGTGTGAGTGTGTACAGGGTGGGGGAGGTTGAAGGTTTGTGTGTGTGTGTGTGTGTGTGTGTGTGTGTGTGTGTGTGTGTGTGTGTGTTGGAGGGACAGTGTGTTATCCAGGGATTTATCAGCATGTATTATTATCTGACCAGTTCATTGTTGACTCACATGGAGGATATAGGTTAGCTCACAGTAGCAATAGTCATTTATAAAAGCCCCCGCCTCTCCCTTTTTCTCCTGTGATCGGTTTTAAAATGGCGTCACCGGTCAAGCGGACTTCTCCAAATCATGCAGTAATATTACCCATAATCCAACGGCGGGGCCACACAAATGTTTATTTTCATCGTGCTCAGAAAAGGCCTGCGTGGAAATTGCATTCCTAATTAGGATTAAGGAAGGGGTCAGGCAGCCTGGACTAGAATGTGAAGCATTCGCAACGAGCGCCGCCGCTGCCATCTGTGCAGAGTGCGGCGAGGAGCTAATTCTGGCACTGAGTGTGGCGCGATTTAACACAGATTTTCATGGCAGCAGCTCCGATTCGAATGCGGGATTTGACTTTGAGCGCAACCCCCCCTGCCCCCCCTTCCTCTTCCCCCCCCAAAAAACTGTTGCAGGCAGTTGAATTAGCTCCCCTCCTCCCTCCTCTCCCTCCTCCTGCTAGATCTCCTTTAAGCTGACGCCACGGAGCCCCCCCCCCACCCCCCCCAATTCATGCGGACATCCAACATGTGTGGCATGTCAGATTGTTCGCATAACAGAGATGCTGCGCCAGGGGAGGCCCGCTCACCCTCTCGGCCTTCTGCTCGGATCTGTTTTGACAAGGCGTTCTCATTGTGTCCCTCACGAGGATGACCTGAGCTTTGAAAAAAAACAAAAAAAACAGCAGCCAATTATTTCATCATGAAGTACTGTCAAGGTTTCCCCTGGTAACCGTATAAGACAGGGAGAGGTACCACAGCTTACACTCCTTACCTGGGAGGGATCCCAATTAGGGGGCTGAGTGGGCTCTAGCTGGTGCTGACAGCCTCTATAAATAGTGCCTGAGCATTTTAATGCTAACCTGTTCTCACTCCAGCCAGGAGCTGCTCGTAATTGTAGGATATCACCTGAGACGTCTACATCACCATCCAAGTGACACGGAAGAAGAAGTCGGTGTTGTTATACCACCTGTAGGCTTCAGCACTTGTAGATTTTGTATGGATACCATCAGTGATTGAGTGAGTAACAATTAGTCCACTTTATCTCAATTTTACAGTTACGTTTTATTGTTAAGTTGTCAAAAAGGGGAGGTCTTTTACTTTGATAGGACAAATTATTGATCACACTAACAGGAAATGCACCTCCGTTTTCCAATTGTTCAATATTTAGGCAAAATAACCTTCAAGAAAAAAATGTAAATATTATCTAGGTTAAGTAAACTCTTAATTTTCATCATTAAAATCATTTCAGAATTCATTTGATAGAACAGAAGTGACCTATGTGCATTCAACCTATTTGACTGTAAGTGGCTTATATAGCACTAGGCTACTCTGAGACTATGTTTATAATATTCAAAGCATCATAAAGTGACACAGTAAGCGAGGGTGTTACATTTTCCAGAGATGTATGGATACCATCAGTGATTGAGTAAAGTTAACCCTCTATATTGCATCTCAATTTTACTAAAAGCCAGTCATTTAAAATCCATGTTTTACTGTGTAGTTGTGAAAAAGGGAGGTCTTTTACTTTGATAGGACAAATAATTGATTACAACACACTAGCAGGAAATGCACCTCCTTTTTCCACTAAGTAAGTCATGATTTGAGTTGACTAATTGTTCAATATTTAGGAAAAATACCTTCAAACTATCATCATCATTAAAATCAGTTTGGTGATTTTTGTGAATGAGTTATATTGATTTGCGGCCATATGGCAACTATATGTGATTATGGAAGTGATCTGTGTGGATTCAACCTATTGACTTACATAGCACTAGGCTACTCTGAGACTAAACATATATATATAATACTCAAAGCATCATCAAGTGACTCAGTAAGCGGGGGATGTACTGTACAGATTCTTTAGTTTTTAGTTCAAAGTGTATGTTTTTGTTTTGTATTTGTTTAAAGCAGAAGTTTGAGTTCCAGTCATGTTCCTAATGATCCACGTGCACACAGCAGCAGGCGTGGGCGCAGTGTTTCTCTGACACCGCACAGCATCTCAAATAGAACTTGGCCGTATCATGTTTTCCGTGAGGTCTCATTACCAGATTTTTTTTGCGTATTAGATTTTAGCTCCACTTTTTCACAACGTGCACACTCGATGGTCACTGTGTGTTGTGTGCGTCCTCAGTCACAATAGCCATCGACCATTGTTGTGTTTAATTAAGCATTCATTCACTCCTACTGCCTGAAACTGTGTCACTAAACAAAGGTCTCCATTGGTCGGAGCTTGTGAAGAGGCAGTGTGATTCCAAACAACAGTACTATTTTTATACAGCAGCCAGCATCTGATTATCTGTTTGCCAAGATGTTTCACATGACTTCATGAATGAGTAATATTATCATTGACGATTCAGTTAACATCAGGTCTTTGAAAATGCTTTACTGTCAGGAAGGACTTTGGCAGCATGGGAGAATACAGGAGCCTCATGTTTAGAAAGTGCACACTCATCTACAGTAGATGACACTATTGTAAAAGTAGTAAATTCATTTAAAATATACATCAGCAGTCAGACTGTCTGTCACTTTGTCAATAATGTGCTATAATGATAAATAAAATCAAAGAATGATAGTTATATAACAGCATATAATATAAAATGCTTATATAATCCGCAATCAATTCAGTGTGTGTTATATAGTTTGACACCTTTGATCCGTTTGTTTTATGACTGGTGCAAATTGATAGAAATGCCTCAGGCTGTTTGTATAGACTGTAAACAAAATGCACATCAGTGCTGTCACTACATACTGTGTGACTGTGCTCGCACTGTTAGTCATTAGTCATTAGTTTGCATTTATTATTTATTTTCATATAGAAGATATTGTTTAGCCAACTGTATTTTCCTGTTGTGATGTGGTGATGAATAAAAGGCCTAGATGGGAACTAGATGAACTAAACTTACTTAAAAAGACCTGAGTGAGATTGGTGAAGCGTGAGTATTTTTAGTGAGTCTCCTGATGTGCAGTGATGGCTCGCAGTGTTTGGCGAGTGAACGCGTGGAAAAAGGTGGAAGAGTAAAAGTTGCTTCTCTCCTCCTCTGTGGTCCAGTCCTGTGAGCTAGTTGTACTTTGCTTGAGGTCAAAGTGAGAGCAGGCCAGATGTAGACGCTAACACTGACACAAAGTGACAGGTTCCCAGGCATTCAGTGACACCATCGGCTTGTCCCCCCCACCCACCCACCACTACTCACCCCCGTTCCACCCTCCTGCACCCTCTCATTGGCTCAGGCCTAGTCTTTGACCCTGCTCAGATCAGAGGGCTTCACCAGCAGTAAGGCACATGGGCTGGCCCCGGCCTCACCGGGCTCACAGATAACGGCCCGCAGCACCTTCATATGTAAATGCAGAATAAATGAATACACAAGCAGGCCTGCTGGGTGAAGATGAACCGTGTTTAAGTACACCTGGAAAAGATAGGACGCATTTTGAATTCAGTCCTGATACCAGAATACAAGTTGTAGTCAGACAGAATTAGTTTATCCAGCAGGGGCGGAGTGGCTGACATCACCCTCAGTTCAGAATAAACACACACACAGGATGTGTGCTGCTTTCATTATGAGGTAGTTCACCTTATAAGTAACCTTTAAGATGATAAAAAAGGAGTGTTTGGTATTCATGTGACTTACTAACATCCATACTTTACTTTGCCTCTGTGTTTAAAGCTGGTTTAAAGCATGCTGATCACTTAGTATTCTGAACACAGTGTTAACTTGACCACTTTCATCTCTCAACATTATAATTCTGCAGGCTGTATGCTGCTTGGCTTCAGGAAGAAGCAAGATTAAAACAGCTAGTGTTAACTCATCAGCTCATATTCTCTTATTCTTCACACACTGATTCATGTCTATGAGTCACATTTAAGCAAGAAATCAGAAGGCAGAGAAGCTGTCTGAAAACTTTCCTGGAAACTGATCAAACTATGACCCAAATACCGACACGCTGTACTTAGCAAAGCAGGAATTCAGTGGACCACTCCGCCCCTGTTCAGCATGTGATACATTTATATGTAGGTTTAATATAGCTGCATATTTTACATACACTCAAAAGTTTGCTGCTCCTCCTGCAGTGACACGCTGCTGCAGCCGGATCAAGACACAGTGACATTTGCTTGACAGCTGAAGGAGCGAGTGACGCATGTTTATTGTGGAGTTTCTTTGTTTTCTCACACTTTATGCTTTTCGGTTTGTTTTTTTTTTTTCATAGTGTTTGTTAAACAGATTTGACAGCAAACCCAGAGGCAGCTGTAGTCATAGAATAAGGTGTGTTTCTGTCCACCTGGTTTTTATCCACAGTTTGAAATCAAAAATAACCTTAGTGGAATATTTGAAAAGATCTCCCAAAACAGCTTTTTGATTGGCTGACGGCTAAAATGTAATCAAGTGGAAACAGGTTTAGAGAATAAATCATGACACACTTTAATGTCTACTCAAGCTCCATCAGAGAAACTAAAAAAACAGCAGATGAGAGCATCTCAAAGATCAGCTTTTTATACCTCCTTCCTCTGCAATGCTTTCAGATTTGATAAGGAATAATGGTAATAATAATAGTCATAACTTTATTTGTATAGCACCTTTCATACAAAAAATGTAGCCCCAAAAAAATCAAATAAATTACAGCTTTGCATTAAAAGGACGTACAAAGAGCATAAAACAATGTTAGGCAAGGCAAGGCAGCTTTATTTATACAGCACATTTCACAGACAGGCCAACTCAGTGTGCTTTACATAAAAACTAAATATCAGGGGACGATTAAATAGTACAAATTGGGAACATTAAAACATACAAATAAAAAAGAAAACCCAATTATAATAAAAAAGAAAACAAAGTACAGAAAAGAGGGAAAGAAAACAAAAGACTAAAATAGAGCATAAAATATGAGAGTGCAGCATAAAATAATGATTTGCTTTACAGTTATTCACTAATGTTAAAAAAACATGAGTGTAATATAAGAGAAAAATAATAATAATAGTAAAACTAATACTTCATAAGTCCTTGTTTTCTTCATCTCCATTAGAAATAGTGACAAACCAAAAAGGAAAAATATAAAAACAACAACAAATAAATAGAAAAATAAAGCAGTTTCTGACCAAAAAGTGCAGTAGTACACCAGTGTGAAGATGACTTGTAGAAAAGCTAATGAATGACCAGCAGTCTGTACAGAGCCGCCCGTCACACAGAGGTTAAAGGAGGTGTGAGCTGGGAGAAGAAAGTTGAACACACACTTGTTGGATGGGAAGAGTCTGACACAGTGGGATGACCACAGCTGTGACAATACAACCCCCGGGGGTCATCCTCCCTGCCAGCTCAGCCCTAAAAACCCTCTCTCTCCCCTCTCTCCTCGCTGTCATCGTGTCACCAGGTTACTATTTTCATGGAAGAAGACTTCTGAGGTCTGTTTCAGTCACTTTCTCCCACAGCTACCAAGAAAAACAGGTGGGGCCCCCGTCTGGTGCCCGGTCACCAGTCAGGGGGGAGGGGAAGGAGGGGAGGGGAAAAAACAAGTAAGACAGAAAGAACCTAGTTACTATGGAAATATCAGCAGCAATATTGCTATGGGAACGGGAGCAGCAGAGCATGCTTTGTCTAGGATCTAATCGTCTCTCAGAAAGAAGCTTATGGTAATATGGCGATGCTCTTATGAATTAATTTGTCAGGCTTTGTGTCCCGGCTGACATCATAGACTTTTATCAAATGGAAATTAGCATCTCCTCAGGGGGAAGAAGAGAAGAAGCAGCGCTGCAGCAACACACTGTTCAACTTCTCACTTGCTTCCTGTCAG
This sequence comes from Scomber japonicus, assembly GCF_027409825.1. Lineage (NCBI taxonomy): Eukaryota > Metazoa > Chordata > Actinopteri > Scombriformes > Scombridae > Scomber > Scomber japonicus. Next base: position 27,259,384 of record NC_070590.1, on the reverse strand, counting down.
CGTCACAGCGCATCACTGTAATATGTGTAATTACACAGACGCTTCACTAATGATTCACTATCATATCATTTAGTTTAGAACCCTGTCTTAACATGATACTCTCCGTGAACACTGCTAGATGCTTAACTATATTACATTCAAATCAATAAATATGTGTAAAACAACAATTACCAGCAGTTTAACCGTTTTTTTTAACTTGGTGATATAACTTTGTCACATAATTCTCTAAACCTATCATATTGATTGTTGAAGAGGCAATCGCTCAGCTCTGTAATTTTTTTGTCCCTTTAACTTTTTTAATATACCTCATAACGTTTTTGCAAGGGTAGACTTCATGCATACAAAAGTAAAGGAAACAATGTCAGTACAGTACATCCTTTAAACAATAAAAATAATATAATAAATCTTGATTATAAGCCATCAGACTGTAAAACACCACGGCTCCCAGTACTTCCCACTCCCACTAATAAGACAGGCTGTCCTTACTGTTTAATCCCAGGAACGTTGCACACTTGTATATAATATAAGGAATGTATGTATATTGTAGATTCATGTAATAACAGATTATTTTAGAGATTGTTTATTGTATATTTCATTTTATTTTATTTTTTATCACTTTACCATTACACAGCTACTGTTTGTCAAATTTGAATTTCCCCCTATATCAATAAAGTGTACCTTACCTTATAGTAACACATTGTCAACAATAATATATAATTCAATAATTTTAATAATAATAGAAAATAAAAAAACAGTGAAAAAAGTGTGCTAAAGTGTGAGTATCTTTCAACGCTTTGGAAATTCCCGACTCAGCCACATATTGAACTTTTGCATACCGCAACCAGAAACTCAGCATGTTGCTGCAGCAACTCATGTGTGCAGTGCTGGAAAAAAACCCAGCTTGTATGAAAAAAATAAACATTTACACCCTTCAAAAGATGCTGTGTTTGCTTTTAGCAGAGAAATAAAAACGAGGATGTACAAGTGAAAGCCCACAGGAGACCTGGCAGCCTCTTAACACACACTCCCATCTGAGGCTTTGAAAGCACTAAAAGTCATAGAGCAAGAGGCTTTAACTGTGTAATGATCCAATCATCTACACTCAGTGAAGAAGCTCCTCACTTCCAACAAATACTGAGAATTCTGAACTATTCAGCTTTTTTTTTTTTTTTTAAGTTCACCACCTGAAATGTATTAAACTGTAAATCTTATCATCTAAAAGTCTTGAGAACACACTTATAAATATAACCGTATTAGTGTTACGCTGTTGGAACGTCTTACAGTTTTAATTACAATCTAGTCTAATGAGTTTAGCTTGTGTTATATTAACGTTAGGAGCCAGTGTTCTGTTTTTAGTCTCTCACCAGCTGCAGCACATTTACTGTAATGTTGTTAAAAATGGTGGCAAATACACATCTAATGAATGAAAGCTGAAACGTGTTAAAAAGTAGACTTTGTTTATGAGTTGACAGTGATGTTAACTCATGCTAGACTTGCTGTCTTGTGATTGTTTTCATCTGATTATTATAAGTCTCATAAGTCATTAGGACTATATTGCTGCCAACCTGTTTGTTTGCTTGCTTCTCATTGGTTATCTGTGGAGAGGTTATGGAGAGAACAAGCAGCACAGGATGATGCTGTTGTTTCCACACGGTTGTTTGCATCCTCTTGTTTGCTCGGGTTTAAATTGGAAAACACGTCGCTGAATAAGTATCAGGAGTATCTAGGCCACGTTATTCATGTAACACAAGCTACACGCGTGAATATATAACATGTATGTTCCCCGGCCCAACACACGTGTGCACACAGACAGTTTGACACACACACACACACACACAGTATATTCTGTCACGTTGTCATTTTTTATAAAGTATTAAAAAGCAGTTGGAGGACGTGGCCTTGGAGGTGTGAGGGGCGGTTTTGATGTGACAGGGGTGTTTTATTGAGATGACCGGTCATTTCTGTTGGACTAGAGGAAGGAAATTAATTGCTCAATCTGCACTTATGGAGCAGATAGCACTCCTTTTTATGAGGAATCAGCTGACAGAAGTAGTTCAAAATGAATAGAGTAAAAAAAAAAGAATATTAACAGCTTCATGTTTGTCGACTTTCCGCGGCTCGGAATACGTGACGGGTTTCCAAACAGCAACTGGTGAAGCTGCATGTGTGTGTGTGTGCGTGTGTGTGTGTGCATGTGTGTGTGTGTGTGTGTGTACTTTGATGTTTGAGCTTCCGAGGGGGCGTGGGAATAGTCTCCAAAAGGCACGAGGCGTAGGTGCTCCACAGGGGAATATCATCGGCGGTTGCTTAATTGAACCTTTCTATTTATGATACGAGCCTCACCTCTCTGGATTCAGCGAGCAGCAGCAAGGGAAACAAAACGCTCTCTCTCTCTCTCTCTCCCAACGGGAAAAGAAGAGAGAGAAAAAAAAGAAGGGATTCATTACACAGTGCAGGCATCAAGAAATAACCAGCTCCTCTCTGCTTATTGTGTTATTCAGTAATGTTAAACCTAAGGAAGAGGAGGAGGAGGAGGAGGAGGAGGAGGGAGTTTAGGAGGGCATTACTGTAAGATTACAGAGAATACCCAGCAACCGTCAAGGAAGATTAAAAAAATAAAAAAACTTTGATACAGATTTGCAGATTGCCACATCTCACACAGCTGTGTCCAACTGAGTGAAGAAGGGGAAAAAACAGAAAGAGAGAGGAAAATCCCTCCATATGTAGGCCACTGAGCACCTGTACAGTTAAAAAAAAAAAAAAAAAAAGCGAATCATCTTCCTCACACATCTGGTCACGCAACATTTTAGTCCTAGTGTGTCAGAGTAAGAACCGTCATGAAAAACAGTTATATTATTGAGCGTGTGGATGGAGAAGGGGCGAGACCTCAGAGGCTATTCAAGGAGACAAGAACGCAGACAGGATGAGCGGAGGGAAGGATGTGTCAGACAGACTGGAGGAGAGATGGGGAAAGTCCGCTCTCATAACACGCAGTCAGCATTTCCCCACACTTCCATCAAGCCTCAGATACTTTACCGGCCACGACGCTCCAGCTGTTTGTTCTCGTTGCCCAGTTGGATAACGATGTAGAGATGGTTTAGGAGAGGAGTGCTTTGGGGGGGGGGGGGGGGGGGGTGTCATCTAAATCCACTGTTTGTGTGTTTGAAGTAGAGGTTAACAGTTTGAAATAAGTCAACAGAGAATATATGACTAACATCTGTTTGTCATGATTTGACATGAAATACTGCAAATCATTGAAAGGATAAGTTTAATTAGAAGACACATCTGCTGGTCCTTATCAATAAAGTAAACATAAAACATGATAGAAGAATGAAAACTAAATCACAATCCAGAAAGAAGACAGTACAGATATATACAGAGTCATGGCAGTGTTGGTTAAAACACATACACACATGTTCTAAGACCTTGTGTCACAGTGTGTAGGCTCAGTTAACGCCATTATAATGACATTTTATGCTTCTTTTAACCCGATCATAAATGTGTACATTAAAATGATCAACACAGCATAAAGGTGAGGACATTTTTAGTAACAAACACACGACTTGAAGCTTAAGTAAGATTGTGAACGCATCATTAAATGTCTCCTGAAGCTTCATTTGTCTTTGCTTTAATTGCACAATATGTGGGCTGTGTGCTTTAAGAGTAAGTAGTAATTGTGTTTTTAGATGGATAGATGGATAGATGGATAGATGGATAGATGGATAGATGGATAGATGGATAGATGGTGGTTAAGTTACACTGTGTCTTGTATCTCTGCTTAAATATTGACTCTCCAGTTCACATTTTAAAGGTTTTTTTCCATTTTTCCCCTGGAATAAACAATAAACGGACATGACTTTAGATGTCAGTCATCAGCAGCCTATTATTATGTTAGTTATGATGTAGGCAGCCTTCAGTCCTTTACAGTTCTGGTTTCATGTGGGTTTTTTTTTTTTTTTTTTTTTTCCTGGACAGCTGTTTCCATGCTAGACCTCTCAAGCTTTTTATCACTACGTCAAGCTCACTTAGGCACCTAATCTGCACTAATACCCTCCAGAACGAAGGATGAGGAGGAGGAGGAGGAGGAGGACAGGGACAGGGGTAATAAAACTCCTACAGCTCTTTCAGACACAGACACAGAAAAAAAAGAAAAGAAACTAAAGCGTTCATTTAATGGAAAGCTGCAGCACTCAACCAATCATGAGGAATAATTTATCGTCAACTTTGGATTCTTTTTCAACCCGGCGTATTCTGATATATTTTGAACTCTATGCATACTTGGCCTACTTTAGATATGGTATAAAGTTACACAGCACATGAGGTTCTGTTGAAACTGAAGGCAGAAGTAAGCAGCGACATGCCTCACATACACTAAGCTTTTGTCACAAACGCTGAAAACAGATGAATTGAGGTTGTTGAATAGCAGGTATCTTCACCTCACTGTAAACATGGATTCTGTCATGTTGCTGCCTTTTAGTGGAAAGAAAAGATTAGCCTTCAGTCAGCGTGCATTAAAAGACAGCTTACATTTATACTGCTGCACACAGCTCACAAACTTTACTTCTCTCTCTTCTCTCTACTGAGCTTTTGATTCTGACAGAACTGTGTGTGTGTGTGTGTGTGTGTGTGTGTGTATGTGTGTGTGTGTGTGTGTGTGTGTGTGTGTGCATGTAACACTGTGAAGTAGCTAAATAAGTGTATTGAAGGTTTTTTACTGTCTCAGTTGTGAAATTATCCCTACTCCTTTAAAAATGACTTGTAAAATATAGAAAATAGTCATGTTTTAGTTGTATCCATATGGGACTGAGCTTTATTATCTGGCTTGTATCACACAGGATATATTTAAAAATATTTATCAGAATAAACATCAGCAATCAGAACAATCAAACAACAGTGAAACTATTATAGAGATTAGGGCTGCCAATATATTGATATTATATAGATATTGTGCTATGAGACTAGATATCATCAAGTGTCTTTTCTTGCTTTTAAAGGCTGCATTAGAGTAAAGTATTGCCATTTTCTGTACTTGCCAGACTGTTCCAGCTGTTCTATTTGGTTGGTTTATTGGTTTTCCCCCACTTTGTCATTATATCTAAATTATTGATGATTATTTGTCAAAAATCTCATTATGTAAATATGTTGTGAAAGCACCAATAGCCATCCCTACAGTATTGTTGTGATATTGATATTTAGGTATTTGGTAAAACATATTGTAATAATTGATTTTATCTATATCGCCCAGCCCTATAAGAGCTGCACCGATTGTGAAATTCTGGGCTGATACCAATTTTTAAAATAAGAATTTGGCCGATAACAGATATATATACTGATACCGTTTTATTTATTTCTTTTCACTGATAGGCCGATGTTAGTCACCAAGGAGGAATATGGGCAGATAGGATATTTGAGTGATACATTGGTGCATCCCTAGAGACTATATTTCCCCACAAATAGCTTCACACGTCATGCAGTACTTAATATTGTATTATTTAGCTTGCAGGAAGAAAGTGTGTTGCCCCTCCTCTGGGAGGTCAGGGTCAGCTACAGACCCCCTCAGCTGCTCACAGAAGAATTCCACATGTTAGTGTAAAAGGCTGCTTCAGTCCCAGATTTCTAATTGAAAATATTCCTATTTACTGTTTAACCTGAAGAATCCCATGTAGAATGAGTTTTTGAAAACAATGTGTTATAGCTGATACAAAGTCTTCTTTCTAATGAGCTTCCTGAGGATAGATCTCTTATTGTTAAAGGTTGTGACCTACTTTTGACCCTCACACACCGTTATATTACTGTAAGCAGTGGCTCAAAACAAGCTGCCGTCTTGTCATGATCTCCAGAAAAGACTGCAGGCTAATCAGCTTACCCTGTCTGCTTTAGCAGGTGACCCTTAGACACTGCTGTGGATCCAGATGACAGTTGGTGGAGGTCAGGTTATCCCCGTTTGAGCAATTTTCTTTAACTGAGGGGCCCAATAACACTTCCACCGCTAATTAGCAGCAGGCCTCACCTCCATACTGCTCTGTGAAGCATGACGTCAGGTGCTCAGGCCATGAGAATATGCTCCACAGTTGGATTAGTGAAAATATGTGAAAATATAACGGGTAAGTGAGATGTAGCATGACTTTAGAGGTCTGTATGCTGTATTGCAGATAAATGTGGATGCAGATTCTTGCTGATGTCTACATTCAGTTTAAAAAAAACCTCAAGACAGGAGCTCATAAATCTTATCATAATTAACTACAAGTCCATTTTTAAGACTCAGTCCAGAGTTGGCAGCAGTAGTGGAGTTACACAAATGGAGATTAGGCCTTCAATAGATTTTCAGTGCCAGCGACCCTGCATCCAAGAGCCACACCATCATTTTATGTCTGTGGAAGTGTTCACCAGCGTGTTCTGTCTTAACAGTCATGTGGAAGTGACTTTGCGTAGATGTGTTCGTGGACTAATGGCTGTCAGGATGATTCAGCAGTGCCCCCCCCTCTCTCTCTCTCCCAAGGCCCTATCCCTCCACCGCACAACACAGATCTTTCCAGGGTGCTTTTGCACCATTAGTCCCACATGGGCAACAGCATCAGGCTCAGAGAGAGATAGAGAGAGAAAGAGAGAGAGAGAGAGAGAGAGAGAGAGAGATGGGAAAGAGGAGAGGGGAGAGGGAGTGAGGGAAAGCGAGACAGAGGAGAGAGAGAGAGGGAGGAAAGGGCTCGGCAGGCAGTTGAACTACTGGCATGGTGAGCTTGCCCTGAAAAGGGCACATGCCTCCCTGCGCAATTATCCACTGTGCATAGAAACAGCTCCCCCACCCTCAACACACACACACACACACACACACACACAATTGTTTAACCAACACAACTAAAAATGGAAGATGGACAGTAACAGTAGAAAGCCAAAGAGCATCGACATGTTAAAATGTAGTGTTGATGTAAGGTTGACATTTTTACTTGACTTGAATGAAGTTTGGGTAAATGTTAGAGGAGTGAGCAGAGATACAAACATCACTAAGGAACGGGTCAAAGCAAGCGCAGCACATCAGTGGACGTCAGCCAGTATTGTGCATATAGTGTATAGAGTTCATCAGCGCATCATGAAAATTCATGGCACGCAGAGTCTCATGTTGCATGGTCCTCCTCTCTGTGGTGTTTTACAGGCTACTTCAACGTGCTGGCGGTGGTGCTGAAAACAAACAACAACTCACCGTGGACCGACGAGTTTGACAGTAAGAGCCAATCAGCAAACACCATCACACAAGAAAAAAATAAAGCAAGAACAAGACATGTAGTTTCCACATCTGTGTTGAATTCACTTCCTGTCCTATTTCTCTATCTTGCAGAAATTGAGTTATCATGTTTGATCGAATCCATCTCCACAAACAATCCCAGAATCGAATGGAAGAAGATAAAAAACGGGGGGCCGAGTTATGTGTACTTTAACCAGAAGGTCTCAGGTAAAGTGTAGAAGCCACAGATTCAAAGTGTGTCTAAGTCTACACATGAATAAATAAATGATGATTGATGTTTTCCCTCCAACAGGTGACTTGGAGAACAGAGCGATGATCAGGGAACCGGCCACACTAGTCATAACCAACGCCACAAGATCAGATACAGCCAAATACCGCTGTGAGGTCACAGCCGCTAATGACCAGAAGACCTTTGATGAGATTACAATTGACCTTGTTGTAAGAGGTACTGAACTGCCTGCATCATTGATTCATCTGTGCGAGTGTGCTTTAGGCTGAGAAAACATGTGAGTGAGAGATACGAGAACGATTAATGACAATATGATACGCGGGATTAAAAAACAAGCTATTATTGTGGCCTTAAAAGAGAGACCTTGCTCAGTGATTCACACTCTGGATGCAGTAAGATGACACCGTGTTGTAGGTCGCACCAACCCTTTGGCATACATGCGAGGATGTGTTGTGACCAGACCTGCCCAGCTGCAAAGGCGTGTTCTAGGCTATAAGAGGAAACCTCTGAAACTGCATCTGCTCTGAATTGCAGTGCTAAAGAAAGCAAGCGCCGCGTGTTTTGGTGGCGTTTTTTGGCACGGCCCAAAAATCATGTACCCGCCCGGTCCTGTCAATGCTGACAGTCCGGTGAACCATAAGCGGTCAGGGTGACATTGTTTTTTAAAGCATCGTGGTCAATCATAGGCCCAGCAGCATCATGAAACAGTGTCAGTGTTGTTGCAAACAGAACATCACATCTGAAGTGTTCAAGCTCCCTGTGAAGAGTCAGCATCATGAATGTGTTCATATGTTTTGTGTCACTGCAGTAAAGCCAGTGGTGCCAAAATGCAGCGTCCCCAAATCAGTGCCTTTTGGGAAGTCGGCTGAGCTGAGCTGCGTGGAGGACGAGGGCTTCCCCAAGTCTCAGTACCAGTGGTTCAAGAACAGAGAGGAGATCCCTGAAGACCCAAAGAGCAGCCTCAAGTTCTTCAATTCCTCCTACACGCTCAACTCAGAATCAGGAACGCTGGTGAGTATATGCAGACATGTATTTGGACAAGGACACGCATGAGTAGCAAGGGCGGGGCAGCGGGGACGGTGGCCTGACGCCCAGGGGTGGGGGCGGATATTTTGGGGAGACAGTTGATGGTGCGAGAGGGCATGAGCCACGAGGGGAATCTGCTGTCCTCATTTGCACATTCCTCAATTCTCACTTGCTTTCCAGCACGGCTCGGTCCTCTCAGTGGCTCGCCTCAAACGCTCTCCTGTCAACCTTCAGGACGGCCTCTAAAGATGTGACACGCTACAGCGCAGCACACTGTTTGTCTTCACGTAAAAGTCTAGTACAAGTTCATCAGAACAAACTGTTCAAGTTTACAGTCATAGCTGTAAACTGAACATGTTTTAGGGAGTGTTTCTCTCCTGGGGTTATCTCATTTTGACTTATTTTTAGACCGTTCACTCCCCTCTGCTTTCATGTGGAAAAATAACGTCCATCAAAAGATGAGAGAGTGGAATTTACTGGAATGTATTTGTATTTTAGATTAGATTAGGTTACAGTATTCAGACAGGAGTTCCTGCTTCACTATGTTTGGGAAACTTTTAGGAAACCCAGGCAGTTTCTTGTTTGACATGTCTGTCATTTCACATACACAGCCCAGAGCACAGTTTAATAGTCTGATTCATGAATTTATTCTTGTTATTGTGAGTTTCCTTCCTTTTTTCCCATCGTTTTAAAGTATGCATGTATATGTTTTTCTTCTTTTATTTCTGACTGCACAAATAATACAATGTAGAAAAACTGTAAATTTGTGATTGAGTATAAATATGGTAAAACTGCAAAAATAATAAAATGTAAAAAGCCTATAAAATTGTGGTTTTACAAGAAAGAAAACAAGAAGAATAAATTCTAATCAACAGGTTTTCATAGTTTTAATGTTCTAATAATCTCTCATTCTCAAGTATTTTTTTGAACATTTCTGCTTAAATGTATGAGTGTAGTAGATTTGAATGTGGATCATTGCACAGAGCAGCAGCATAGCCACTGTTTTTATGCCATTATTAAAAGCTAATGTAATATAGCACCACAGACTTCTCTGGTATGTTGCTTTAAGATTGACAGCTCTATAAATAGACTTCATTTTCATTTACTGTGTAAAGATATTTACTGTATGCACCTCCCTTTTTTCACTGTATGCCAGAGAATTAAAGCACATATCAGTGAAGGTCACATCTGGACACTGACTTAGCTCATTTGTTGACATTTCTTATAAAACAAAAAAGAGAGTAAGCATTGACAGAATTGTTTGTGATGTCTCCAAATGTAGAGGTTCGTCGCGGTCAGAAAAGAAGACGCAGGCAATTATTTCTGTCGAGCAAAGAATGACGCAGGATACGCTGAGTGTCCACCTCAGAAGATGGAAGTCTGTAAGTGTGTCAGTCAATCATCACACTTATTCTCCATCACACTGTCTCTAAAAGATCACAACAACTAAGTATGAGTGTTTGGCTTGTTCTCCACAGATGATATCGACATAGTGGGGATCGTACTGGGAGTGCTGGTGGTGGTCGTAGTGCTTTTATGTATAACAGTGGGGATCTGCTGTGCGTACAAGCGAGGTTACTTCTCCACCCAGAAACAGACGGGGAACAAGTAAGATACATGAACACATCCTCTCAACTAAAACATGATAATCTGATCCACTGCATCATCCCTAAAACCTTCACCTGCTTTGTGTGTTTTAGTTACAAAGTTCCAGCTAAAGGAGATGGAGTGGACTACGTCAGGACGGAGGACGAGGTTTGTACATAGGAATAAAGCTCATTTAAATTGGTGAAGGACAGTCTGATGTGAGTGAGTCACATCAGTCTGAAGCATATAATATACGGTCAACAGTCGAGCAAAATGTGTAAATTATGAGTTAATGAGTCACACCTGGTCTACAGCTACCAGACAGCAGAGGCCAGATGTGTATAAACCACACACATACGCCATCTTTCAAAGTGGTATTAATAGAAGAAGAATGACCAGCATACATATAGTCTTCTAAAATGATGAGCAGGTGATAGAAAGAGGTGGAGATGGATAATAATGTGAGAAACACAATCTATATGACAACAATGTGCACTTCACTCAGGTTTCTGTTGATTTATGGACATGTATTTTTCCTTTTCCAGTTATAACACAAAAACACTAAACAGAACATGGCACATCAACTATCACATTTAAGCACTTGAAGGTAGTTTTGCTTTTGAGCAGGCTTGCAACAGACTGTTCCTCATGGTGGGGGGACAGAGAAGATGGAAGGCATAACTGTAAAAAATGAAACAAAAACATGTGGATATACATTTTGTACATCTACATACATACATATAAAATGCTTGCATCTTCTATAATCTGATCAGTCTATGATCATAATGAAAATAATAATAACAGTAGACTATAGGGCCACAGTTCAAATTTGCCCCTCCAGAAATACCATAAAGTATTATAAGTATTATATATTCCCTTTACTATATATGTAAGTTTTCCATATAAGACACTGCAGTAATCCTTCAACCCAACTGTGCTTGCTTGGTCTATGAATTGATTTCCATGACACAGCAATTGTATGTTTAGCTTCAAGAAGATCAAATATGGCCGTCTTCTTTTTGATACTAAGTGTACAGTTCACTGGAAAACAATCAAAATACAGAGTTTAACTTGCCATCCTTTCATTTCCTAATGTTATTACTCTTTTAATTGTATCTTTAAGTATGAGGGTGTTTCATTAACAGTGCTACAAACAAATTCTCAGATTAACTAAGGACAACTGCTGCGTGGTCGCTGTAGAACCTCGCCGTTCATTGACAGGTCTAAAGACAGAAGTATTGATACTGGAACAGCTGATGAAGGGCGAGTCGACATCTATTTATGGTTAACCGTATTAATGGCACATGCTGTATTAATGGAACATGCACCCACGGATTTATAAAACAGTATAGAGAGAGTGGAAGTGGGCAATCTACACAGTGTTTAACACATCTGGCCCTTTGCTGTGGCTCATCACCAGGCTCACATGGAATCCCATCTGTAGATCTTCCACACTTCCACACATCTTCCCGCAGATTTTCCACCAATAAAAATTCTGTTTGTAACACCCAATGAAATGAAACTTACTTTTTCCCACAGTTAATCCTGTGTCCCTGTGTTAACTGCTTATTTATCTCTATAATATGCCACATATGTCATCAAATCAGTATGTCTACATTATTAAGTCTTTTCTTTAAAATAGTTTTAAGTGAAGAGAGGCATTTACAAAAGTTCCTCCAATCAAATGTGAGTCATAGTAGTATATAGAGAAATATGAACAAAGACAGGAAGAGATGTGTTTTAATTTCAGTAAGCCAAAACTTGTTTTCATTTCAGAACAATGTGTCTGGGCTCTAACTCATTACAAACAATCTTTCTTATCTTAAATAAATATTATCACATTACAAGCAAAAAACAACATTCTGCAGAATTCCACAGATTTCCATTCTAGACATAGCTGAGAACTCTTGTTACTTATTCTCATTTTGTAGAGCTGTAATTCTCCAGTAAAGAAAAGCAACTATGTGAATACGTAACTACACGAGTGAAGAGTTGTTAAACGTTGCTCCCGTCTGCTCTCCGCAGGGCGATTTCCGACACAAGTCTTCCTTCGTGATCTGAAAAGGTAGAAGAGGACGATGTGGGCATCGTGCCGAGTAAGAGACATGAGACGCAGGACTGCACTCCAACGCTGTCTGACCACGGAGCGGTCGCAGCTCATGCTCACAGCTCTCATCACGAGTGACATCCAGCTACTCAAAGTTTGCCAAAGGTGACAAAGATAACACAGGACTACAGTATGTACAAACTTCTCTCACATCGCCTACGGACTGAAAAAACAAACATTCGTCGACTTTTATCACCACCTACGAATTCTTTTGCTAAATTATGGAGTTGTTACTTTACAGTTACTTGCATGGTTTTAAAAAAACAAAACAAATGAAGGAGTGGAGGTGGAGGAAATGAAACCTTTCTTTGTTCTGCCAGGTAGAAAAAGGAGGAGTCTCTCTCCTCCTCCAGAGTCAGTCTATCATGACGTGTTTCTACTGTCAACATTTTTTGCTTCAAACCTTTTTGTCATTTGTATAACATTTCTTTTCTACTGTTGAAATTTGTCAGACTATTTTTGATGGAATATATTTTAAAATGCCTATAGATAAAGGTTTACTTTTTTAAATATTTGTAAAATACTAACATATGTTTTTTTTTTTTGTTTCTTCTTCTTTTTTTTATTTGGTTGTGGATAAAAAAATGTAACACTTTAACCACTTTGCATCGAGCTGTAAGCATTTACACCTTTTGCAATCAGAAGGAAAAGGAAGACAAACATGACTTGTGTCAGCATATCAAGGCGTGCTTCTTGATCAGCGGTCTTACATATTTAATTTTTTTGTTTTTTTTTCCCGCTGGGGGTCGTCACCCAGTCTGTCTGTCGTGACTGACTTCCATGTTAATGTTTGTAGATAGTCTTAGTAAAGAGGCTTTGAAGAGTGCCAGTCAAATGCTGTGAAACACTGTACACAATCAGTGGTGCGTTTTCTTGATTTTAAGTGTCCTTCTATGCTTGCTGTTCATCTTGTATATATTGAATTTACTGTCCAGGATAGAGTTTTTTGCTGTCATACATACATACGTTCAGTATTACACTATTATTATATTATAATAATAATATTACAGGGTTTGTAAGTTAACCTTCCAGACCTAAACTAAACTAGAGGATATGTGATAAGAAGCTAGATATGGTACTATCAGATTCCACTGTGCAAAAGCTTCTATTGAGATTCTAAATAGAAAGACTGCGTCATTGAGTGACAGTTAAATTGGTTATTTGAACTGCTTAGTCACCTATTTTTAAATAATTACTAAAGGTACCAAACTCAGTGAAAGTTTTCCAATTCTACACATTTGCCAATGTCCAGTGTGTTTACATTTAGTTTTAGCAGGTAGACTCCATCTAACATTTCTAATATTTAGTTGTAACTAAATGTTTTTTTAAAAAGCAGAAATTAGGTGTGACTGAAGCTCACATTGTTCTCAAAGCCCACGCAAACAGAAAACAATGTTACACTTCAGTCGGTTACACACAGCTGGGGTCTGGAGGGTTAACAGTTGTACTGATTGTATATAGAGATTTGTTATAGAATTTTTTTCTCTCTCTCTCTCAAGATTATGTAAAGTGTTGAAAAATGTAAAGAATTCCTATTTGAGGCTGATATGAAACTCTTTCCATTTGTAAGACTGACATAAAAAAAGGGTAACAATCATTCATAACGCTGAAATGAGAGCTTCTCCACAGCCGCTTGACATTTTTTATCTGTTTCTTGTCATCTTTTTTTGAAGATTTCCAGATGAAATAACATCTGATGTGTGTCCAAAGCAGCTGGATTGAATCTGCTTGTTCAGGTGTTGTGAATGTTTTTCTAATCGGCAGGTCTGGTGAAATGTTAACCGAACATCAGTCATGGTAGAGACGATCTGCCCGGCATTTGCACATAGGAATTTTGTCAACACCGCTCAAGTCTTTATTTTATTTTTTTATTTTTTTTCTTCCTCCAGGTTAACATGTTGCATTCAGGAACCGAGAGGAGCATCCAAACATTTCTAACTGAATTTAAATCACAAGTCATGCATCACACAGATAAACATTTCCCCCTCTCTTCATTTGTACAAACTTCATTCCTCTTAAGTGCCTTCTGCCTTTAAAATAGACCAGTTCTCTCTCTCTTTCACCCCCTACATTTCTTGACATACTGTCTGAGGGTTTGTGTGTTTTTTCGCATTCATTTACCCACGAGCACTGGCGTTTGAGAGGAATGATGTCACACTGCTAAAATATCCACCTCCCTTCTTTACATATCTGCAAATTTTTGTAAATAGCTTCTTTCTTCTTTTTTTTCATAGATTTGGAAGGTTTAGACACGTTGAAGTAGATGTAGAAAATATATTAGTGCCTAAATATAGTGGGAATTATTTTTTTGGTAAAAGACACATGGCACTATTAGGCAAAAAGATGAGTACCAAAAGCAGGATTCTGGTTTTAAAAAGGGGTGGGGGGGGGGGGGGTTCTATGAGCTCTTCAGTATTTAAACCAGAGTTCAAACACTGTGTCAACCAGAAAACATGAAGGCCTACATTAACCCCCACAGTGTTTCAGCAATCTGGTGATAGAGATGATATTTTCACTGAGAGATGCTTTCCAGAGTGTTTTTGTATTAGGGGGGAGGGGGAGTGGGGGCAAGTTAAACTGATCTAACTCACTGTTGTCTTTCACCTGGATCGATCCAGAAGTGTCAATAATCTTTCATTCTCTTGACGACTGGTGCATCATCATGTAAGAACTGAACTCACATACAGTAGAATGTCCATTTATGGCCTGCTGGGGGTTGTTTTTGTTAATTCTAGATCCACTCTATTTGTGATTAATAAAACTCACTTCTAATATTATTTAAGACTTTTGTTCTTTCTTTAAAACATTTTTTGCTGATGTGTGTGTGTGTATGTGTATGTGTGTGTGTGTCAAGAGAGGGATTTGGTGCGATCTGTGCTGCCACTTCAAATCCTTTCTCGACCCCGCTCCCGGAGTCTCCCGCTGCCGCTGCCACTTCAGAAAAATCCTATTTGGTATGGAAGTCCATCAAGTATCCCACTGACAGCATCTTTGTTGATCTAAAGCTGTAATCTATTATTGGCAGTTAAAGCCATTTCTACTTTCTACACCGAAAACAGCTTTCTTGTTCCTTTTTGTGGCGAGCCGTGCCAACTGGCAGCGAGCTCCTGGATAAAGAGCATTCTAATCAATGAGCTCAGCAGGGATAATATATTGTAGTTTGCAGCAGAGCCTGTGGACACTTACTTCATTCACAGAGAAATCAATTAGAGCATGGGTCAACTATTTCGCTGGATGTGGGATGAAAAGACACCTTTTTGACTCTGAGCCTGATGACTCATCTCAGATTATCATTAAGTAAATGAAGGACATTTTCAAACTTTTTGAGTCAGTATTTTTATTGGCTGGATGGAAGTTAAAGTTTAGGACGCTGGCTCATTGTAGCTGCACGGTGTTCCTCTGAAAGTTACACAATGTTTCTGCTGGCTAATCACATAAAATAAGGAGTGTCTCATAGTTCTGATCAACAGTCACATCTGTGCTGTGTTAGTTTATACTGCCAGTAATATGCTACCTCTGCTCTATCCTCCTACTGTCTTACAACAGAGTTGATCTGTTGCGTAAATTCCACTAACTGTTAAGTAGTGAGGAATTCATTTCTTGTTCATATCTATATTGGAAGAGTTGAAAATATACTTCATAAAAGCACTGAGGCAGCATGATGCTCACCGTGTGAAGTCAATGGAGTTAATAGTTACACTCTAATCAGCAGCTGGATATCTAATAGTTGTACATTTACAAAAAGTAATTTAAAAACATGCAATTTCAATGTTTTTAGGGCTCACAAATTTAGTGTTTAGTGAACTTAAGTGTTCAAAAAGTAAAAAAATATAATAAATTCAGTCGGTCATTTACGGATCTAAAAATTCAAATTTGCCAAGTGGATTTTCAGTAAATATATTTCCAATGAGACTATTCACATGACATTTTCACCAGACTTCTGTATTATCTCAAAAAATCCACATATATAAAGAAATCAAAACATTAAAGCCCATAAATAAATATAGTTATATGTAATAAAGTGGAATGACACTAAGAAAAAGCAGCACACCAAGGCAAGGAGAGGCAAGGAACCAGCTGAAAGCCATGAGTAGTTAGAAAGTAATTCTACCTCCTATCTGTGCACATTAATATCAGCTGGGTTAGTACATGTACATGTTAGTACATGCTGATGAGCTATAAAAAGCTTTTATTAACCAAACATTTCAATTGGTTACAGATGTATTTCAAAACTTGTGAATCTTCCAGTAAGGACTGTTGGGAACATTATCTGGAAGTGAAAGGAGGAACATCACTCCACTAACATCAACCATGCACCAGGAGCTCCTCTCAAGAGCCAAAGAGCATTCAGAAGCAACATTTGAACAAGCCTATGATATACTGGGAGAGTGCAGTCTGGTCAGATGAGACCAAAATGGATTGTTCATTGTATATTAGACAGTGTATCATATGAACATAGAACCTCATCTGTCCAGGCTGATCACTTTCACTCAGGCTCGGCTGGTAAAGCTTGGTAATCTGAATTATTGAGTTGAATTTTGGTGAATATGTGTATATTTATATTTTTTATTATTAATTTATTTATTTTTTGTAAATAATGGACACTCCAATTTTTTGTTTTAAACTTTAGGGTGGTGCCTCAATAAAAATGTAACATCACACACAAACACACACACACACACACACACACACACACACACACACACACACACACACAAAAGAACCATGAAAAACATTTAAAATCAAGTTTTTGAATTTGCACCTATTATGACCTATTGGAAGTGTCAAACATGTAAATTTAAACAGGTGTTTTTCAAAGTAAAATATTTCAGTGTTGAACAGTCAGTTGTATATTTATCCTCACAAGCCTATTCAAATATTTCATTATGGTGTTGAATGGAAGCGAATACATCACTAACTCTTTGGTTTTAAACCCTAAACCATCACCATCACTACTTAAATGACAGTTTCTTACTTTGAAATAGCTGATTTCTAAAAATAAATTCAGTGATAATAACAATATGTCACTTATGTCATTGTCATCATGTAGGAAACACCAGCTACACTTCATTACATTTGACTGAAACTGTGTATGTTTTGAGTAGCTTCAACATTTTAATATAACATTAAAAAATATGATCAATATATTATGAATAGACATTTATAAATACTTCCCAGGTTTTTCTGCAGTACATGATATCAAACAGAGAAACCTGAGCAGAAGCCTGAGTGTATCTGACACCAGAGTGAGGTGAAGAGCAGATGGGAGGAAATCGTACTTGACAGAAGGATGAAGCCTATTTAGAAAATATCACAGCATGATGTGATGAACTGACACATTGACAAGATATCTGTCTGTAACCGAGGAGGGCTACAGCTGCCCCTACTGCTCCCAACTGTACATAAATAATTGGGTTTCAGCCATTTCAGGACATCTAGAAGGCTTCTTGCCTGTTAAAAAACTCTGAAGTCATTGGTCCTAACATGAGAAGGAGATGAAGAGTTCACCACATGACACTATCAAGATGTCCCAGTACGCTACTGAGGGACAAAAAAGTGAGTCAGTGTTCTGAAAAGAGAAAGTAAAAAAAAAAAAAAAAGGCCTGAAGGAGTTATAGTTATTTCATTGTTGTCAAGTTTGATCATAAAAGCACTCATAAATGGAGGAAATCACCACAATTACTTAAACAATCATCTGTTCTCAGACGAGCCTTACGAGCCTTGTAATGATGTAAAATCACACACACACACACACACACACACTCACACACACACACACACACACACACACACACACACACACACACACACACACACACACACACACACACACACACACACAGTTCTTCCTTCATACACATAATAATTCACATGCTTTTCAGTAAACATGTGATATAGCCCTGTGCAGTATCATACTGTATAAAACACACTGTACTTTTAGGTTTCAGCTGCTTTTCCCCTTCTCTCAAGAATTACACTGTTAGGTTTTAAAAACACACAGAGAGAAAAAGTTGCATGGGTGAGGATTAATTTTTGACATGGACATTTTTTAAAATGCTGAATAATAGCACAAAAATATCAGGAGCTTAAATGTAAAAGCCCTCTTAAGTCAAGTTGAAGTAAGTAAGGCACTCAGGTTGATGGTGTCCTGCTGTGGTTGCACTCTGCCCTCTAGTGGCGCAGCGCTGCCAGCACACAGCTCTCACTGTCTCTTCTCTGTCATAATGAGCTCAAGTGAATGCAGAAGAAATATTTCATGAGTTGCATGTTACTGTTGGTAAACACATGCATTCATTTACATTATGATCTTTCCACAGTAGTTATATCACTACAATGATCTTAATAGAGCTTGTATGAGAGAGTATCACTGTGCACTCCTGACCTCTTGTGCTTATATCTAGTACAACATGATGTCAGTGTGTGGAGAAAAAAAACTAATCATTATGTTTTTCCGCATGTATTCAAATCATTATAGGCAGTAACAATAGTTTGAATTCATGTATAGCTACAATGGATGTATGAAGAGCTGTAAAGACCTGGACCCCTCAATACAGAAACATCTGGACCCCAAACTCAAGTAACAAAGTCAGAAACAGACTTCCAGGTACATTTATACACTTCAGTCACAAAGTCAGAAGATTTAACTTAATTTCTTCAAGTTTATCCAAGGATATTTACATTACAACTTAATTTAAAGAATTTGGAGAGGTTTAGTTGAGTCAAATCATTTTAATTAACAAAATAAAACTCATGGTCATTTCTGAGTGCTAGAAATATTTAAGGTGATCTGACATGACACTGATATGATGAAATATTACAGAATATTTTACACTATACTATACTTACTATAGAGAAGTCTGATCTGAACATGCAACAAACGTCACAAATAAAGAACACAAGTGAGCTGAAGTCAGAGAAAGTTGCTTCACCTTTTCTAATGTTGATCATTCATATTTCTAAATCATAACAACATATATTCTATGTCTGATGTCAAAGAGTGTAAGTAGTATTTTTAAAGTGTATTGCTGGCACCGTGTTTAAAACCTCCACTGATGATGATGATGATATACTGTTTGAATGAGGTAATTTGCTTAAAACTAATTAGTTTAGACATAGTTTTAACCATTCAGAGGAGAAGAACTCAATATAATATATACTTGTATTATTAGATTTGCAATGATCGATAATAACTGATACATTTAACCAGACAACAAAATAAAGCAGTATTGTATGCAGCATCATGAGAGATACACACATCCTAAAACACACACTGTCACACAGCTGCAGTCTTTTCTTTATTGGTATCTTACATATACACTTTTTCATGTGTCTGGTACTGCTTTCCCTTCTTATGTATTAAAATGTATTGTATAAATCAAGCAGCAGAGTGCTCTTACATCAGCAGGAGGGGAGCTATCTGTAGTGCACTGCCCCCCAGCATAGGAGGGCCAGGACTCCCCACGAGGTCCTAAAATAAATCATGGTAATTGACTGGATAAGAAAGAACTATTTTTTCCCTTTATATATTTGCTTTTGCTTTTTATTGGATGCAGTCACCTCTACAAACTTCTAGAAATCATTTTAATGAAACATCTGAGAGAGAAAAAAGACTCAGTTGAACTGCTATTAAGATTAAGTGTCCCCCAAATCCAGTGATGTGGGGTTCACATGGAGACATTGACTCTCATTTATGTTAATGGAATGGACAAAATATTAAGAACACCACTCAATAGCCTACAATACAGCCTAGTACACCACCATCACCCACTATGACCTCAATAATAAACATAAAGTAGAATTATTAACTTCTTGACAATCTCAACAAAAACTGAAAATGTATAAACTTCATAAAAGTAGAATGTATAGCAGTTTTGGCAGATATAAGGCTGCTTTCTATACATTTCCCACATTACTAAATCTACAAAAGAGAATGTTAATATAAGTGCCATGTTCCTTTTGAGTCCAATATCCAAAAAAATGTCTTCTGATTTAACAAGCAAACATCTCAGGGATTTCATAATGATATATATATTGATTATATATTGATATGATGTATTGGATTCATATGTAAATAAGGTCAACAAGTCAGAATTGCAAAAGAAATGTCCCTCATGACCCTCATCTACCCTGTATGTAGCCTACAGAAGGAG
Organism: Scomber japonicus; assembly: GCF_027409825.1. NCBI lineage: Eukaryota > Metazoa > Chordata > Actinopteri > Scombriformes > Scombridae > Scomber > Scomber japonicus. Next base: position 27,239,045 of record NC_070590.1, on the reverse strand, counting down.
ACATTGAGGAGCACCTGAAAGACTGCACTCCGGGTAGCAATCACCCACACACTCACACACACTCATGTTCTGCCTGTTGATACTGCGCATTAAAACCGCAGACACATTATAACGACATTATGACTGTAAATTATTATAATAAACCACGTGGTAGTTTTAGCTTATTAATGAGAGTGTGGCGTATATAAAAAGCAAAAAGACACGGAAAAGAAATAAAAGTCGTTCGATAAATACAGTTTTCATTCACATGACTTGTGGACGCATGCGCAGTCAACCGGTTGTAACTCGAAATATTGACTAATCTGGGAAGCAGTTTGCACGGTTTGCTCTGCCTGGATATCTCACAGTGAAACAGGACAAACTCTACCACCGTGCTGCTTTCACACACAAACGGAGGCACATTTTCCCGCTGCTGCAGGTTCCGGTGACGGAGGGTTGTTTTTTTTTTAATAACAGCGAGCAGCCATGAGCTTCTTCGGTTTTGGTCAAAGTGCGGAGATAGATATAGTTCTGAATGACGCCGAAACGAGAAAGAAAGCAGAGCATAAAAGCGAAGACGGCAGGAAGGATAAATATTTCCTCTTCTACGACGGTGAAACGGTGTCGGGAAAGGTGAACGTGACGCTCAAATACCCGGGGAAGAGGCTGGAGCACAACGGCATCAAGATTGAGTTTATCGGCCAGATAGGTGAGCGGCTGGCGGGCCTGCGCTTCACTCTCAGCCCGCCGACAGAAGCAGCACAAAGTGTGACAGGAGGTGTCAGGAAGCTAGCTTACACGGTGGAGTTTATACTATTAATATGAATAGAAGTAACATGTTAACAGCAGCGGCCCACAGCAGCTCTGTTATGTTGTAACAAGTGTCAGTTAGTAGTGTCAGGTCTCGTGACAGATGTGAGTGCACGGCTAACACATCAGCTGACACATCATCAGCCATTGGCTACACGTCTGTTTGACCTTTCACCCTTATTATAACAAATGAAGGTAACACTGAAAATAGATACAGTCATATAACAAGGAGTTGACTAGATGGAAGTCCAAGCTGGAGTTACACATGATAGTGATTATAGTGTGAGGTTGGGAATAAAAGTTGCTATTGTGCTTTCTTTCAGCAGATTGAGCCTGGATGGTTACAGATAAGAGAGCTGCAGTTAGAAACATGCTCTCCCTTCTCATTGTTAATACATCCATCATGATTGCAGATAGAAGCTGAATCAACAAGTAAACACCCGCATGTGTGGTAGATATCATGGTGATCAGGAATGGAGGAGTGCAAGAAAATGATCTGTGTTATTGTTTTAGGTGTTCAGAGGTGAGGAGTCATGTGACTGTACTACCTACACTGACAAAGCATTAGGATTATGGTCGACCACAGCTGGTACTATAACCTTTGTTTGTATCACTGTGTGTCATAAATCAAAGACTTCACTGGAAATTGATTGAGCCTCATTGTGTAAGCAGCAGAGGCAGGCTCAGGTTCCAGTGATCCGTTACAACATCAAGTAACATAATCAAATTTTAGGAACTGAAAGACAGAAACTAAATATATAGTACCCAAAAAAAAAATAGGCCTGGTATAAAAACGGAAAAGACAGGAACCAGCTGTCACTCTCAGCCTGACTGATGATGTAAACACAAACTCTACTCTATAAACTCTACTCATTAGGAACAGAGTAGAGGTTTCTGGCACAACTTCACCTACTTCCAAGGTGCATGGAGAAGGGAAAAAGTCAAAGCTCCAGCAACACTTGTAGTATAGAAGAGCTTTATTAATAGACCAAATCATTTCAGCTTGCAGCCTTCATCAGGGTCATCATAAAACACATTACAAGCAGTATTTAAAAACTACTAAATAAAAACCCATTTTAACTTTTCTAATGAAGATTGTTTGTTTGGCTGAGAGGCTCTAATATTGTTTTAGGGACAGTAATGATATATAAATAAATAATTTATTTCTATTTGTTTTAACTGTTCAGGCAACACTAATACCTTACATTCATGCTATTCATGTAAAATTTCAAAATTGCTGATAAAAGCACATTTTTATTTCCAGGCTATTTGGTAGGTAGGGGGCGCATGTAGGGAATACAGCTACATACATGTACTGAAGTATTGTACTCAAGCTCAGTTTTAAGGTACATGTACTTTACTGGAGTATTTCCATTCTCTGATTCTTACTTTTTCTACTCTACATTACATAAAGTAATTCTAGTTCCACCATGACAGCCTGCAGTGTTAAAATGCCTAATACATGTTTATGCATGAGTTATAATAACCCCACTGACAGAAGCACTGTTATTTTGATAGTACTTTAAGTGCAGGTTGTTGATCATCCTTCCATACCTTTACTTGACTTTGTTATATACCTACTTTTACTTCAGTAAAGGCTCTAAATACTTCTTCTACCAGCATAATTCAGGTTGCACCTTTAGAATAAGACATCTGACCTTTCTGTCAAATAAAACAAACGCACTGATTCCTGCCTTGACTTTGTTACAGTGCCATAACTCTTACAAAGTCACTTTGTGTGTTGTTAAAGGATGAGGTCGGCTTCACATGGTGAACTTTCACTTTCAGTAAATGTTTTATTTGAAACCTGGAACTAATTACACAAAGGTCACAGTGTGGAAAGTCAGCTTGAGGGCCCACTTGATTAAGAAAAGATAATCCTTTCAAGGATACGTGCATTCTATGTCTTTTATTTCTTTTTTTAAAGATGCAGTCAGTCTGTTTAAGGTTGTTATCGATTAAAGGTGCAGTCTGTAGAATTTAGTGGCATGTAGTGGAACAGACTTGGCAGAAATGGATGATAATATTTTATGTTTTATTTAGTGTATAATCACCTGAACATAAGAATAATTGTGTTTTAGTTACCTTAAAATAACCTTTATATCTACATAGAGAGGGGGTCCTCTTCAACGGAGCCTGCCATGTTGCACAGCCATATTTCTACAGTAGCCCAGAATGGACAAACTAAACACTGACTCTAGAGAAGTGATTTCATGTTTTCTTAACCACTGTAGCTTCTCCTACATACTTGGAAAAGGAGGAAAAGATGAGTTGTATTCAGTTGATTGTAATCTGCAACCTCACCACTAGATGTCACTAAATCCTACACACTGGTCCTTTAAACACACATTCTTCTGGGAATTTCTCTTACTCTGCCCTTGCCAAACACTAACAGCATAAATGCATTTTAAAAATGTAATTATCCTAGCAACCCTCCTTTCCCCATTTCTGTCTTAACCAGCTCTTTGTCTCTAAATTACAAGAAGTACTTTTAAAAGGGCAGCCTGAGAGTTTTCCATGTTAAAAAAGCAACTGAAGTCATCAACATGTTTATAATGTTTAGAGCTTCAGTGGAGGAACAATGATGTCACTCCATCATTAACTTAATGGTGCAGGTAAAACACTTAAAGGCTTTGTGTAGTCTGTAGTCAAGACTCTGTTACAGAATGAATAAAAGTGGCTCCTCTTGCAGCTGTCTGATGCTACTAATGTGTGTTTTCCAGAGCTGTACTACGACAGAGGAAACCACCATGAGTTTGTGTCTCTTGTGAAAGACTTGGCTCGGCCAGGAGAGCTCACACAGTCCCAGACGTTTGACTTTGAGTTCACGCATGTGGAGAAACCCTACGAATCTTACACTGGCCAGAATGTCAAATTACGGTGAGCTACTACTACTATTAATTGTCGTTAGTATTGAGCAGTTCAGCCTATCAGTGACACACTCTGGCTATAATAATATGATCTTATTTCTTCTCTATTTGCTTGCAGCTACTTTCTGAGGGCCACAGTAAGCCGGAGACTGAATGACATCAGCAAAGAGCTGGACATAGTGGTCCACACACTCAGCACCTACCCTGACATCAACTCCTCCATCAAGATGGAAGTGGGGATAGAGGACTGTCTACACATAGAGTTTGAGTACAACAAGTCCAAGTATGATATTGTTTGTACAATAACCCTGAATGTATTCATTTTCTCTTTAATCTGAACTGTGCTTGTTTGAAAAGATACATTTTACTGCCCTGAGTTTTGATAGATGACACTATTTGCTTGCAGGTATCACCTAAAAGATGTGATAGTAGGAAAGATTTACTTCCTGCTGGTGAGGATTAAAATCAAACACATGGAGATCGACATCATCAAGCGGGAGACAACCGGGACAGGTCCCAACGTCTACCACGAGAACGACACCATGGCAAAGTATGAAATCATGGACGGTGCACCAGTCAGAGGTAATAATAAGGGTTGAACTGTCTGCAGTGGGGAATTAGCTGCGTCTATGTTGTGACTACATGTGTGTGTGGCTTGTTGTGCTACAGGAGAGTCCATCCCCATCAGGCTGTTCCTAGCAGGCTACGAGATGACACCCACCATGAGGGACATTAACAAGAAGTTCTCAGTGCGGTACTACCTCAACCTGGTCCTCATAGACGAGGAGGAAAGACGCTATTTCAAACAGCAGGTATACATGCTGCATTATGACCTCATGTAACACAGAGTCTGGTGGTGCTTCATTTAGTTTCCTTAATGGAGAACACTTGTATGATGGTCTTCTGTGACTGTGAAGGGAATTGATGTCAGTAAGGTCAGAGTGAGACTGAAAATTTGAACAGAAAGCCTGCATCACAAACTGGAGATGTGAGCTTTTGATAGAGGGGGGTATTAGGAGGCAGGAGGGCCTATTGAGTAAGGATATCTGTGTCTGTGCTGCTTCAGTTTTGATGCCTTTTTTTTGGTCTTTGTGGAAGTGCAGTTCTAATCTGCTGGAGTGCCACTTTAATCTGCAGAATGTTCTCAAGGGTATTTTCCATCAGTTTTGTTATGATTTATCAATTTGTCAGAATGAGATGCACATTAATTCCTGTGGAGCTGCAAAGATTAGTTGATCAACAGAAAATGAGTCATCAGACTATTCTGATAATGGATGATACACTTCGGTCATTTCAGTCATTTTTCAAGTAGAAGTACAGAACACTCTTTGGCTGCAGCTTCTATAGTGTAAAGATGCTTTTCTCTGTTTTATAACATAGTAAATGAAATATGTTTAGGTGTTAGACTGGTGGTGGATTTTACACAACAAGATATTTGAAGATGTAGCTAGGTCTGTCATAATAACTACCTTTGTTGGATGATACATTGTCTCAGAAATAATCACAATAAACAATATTATTGTCATTTTAAGATAATTTTATACCACTGATATAATGATGATGTAATAGCTTAATAATGAAAGGGGGCAGATGGTGGGATTGGAGAGTGGGTCATTATGGTTGGGGACAGAGTTATTTCCTTTTAATTCTTCTACAGTCTCCACTCAGGACGTACACAGTGAGGAATGGAGGATACTACTTGTTTAGCCAATGTAACATTGGCCTCTTAGCTGCTAATGTGAATTATGGCAATACTGAGGTCAAAAAATGATTAAGGTCTTGTCCATGTATCATATGATAAGTCCATATATAGACATGATGATGTCAATAATTATATTATTGTACATTAAGCTTATAATGTAATTATTGTGACAGGCCTAGATAGGGCCAGACAAGATGGACAAAATCAAATACCACAATATTTTTACTGGACTGGACTTTCACAAAATATTAAACTATAAGATTTTTGATAGATAATCATCAGTAATGTGGATATAATGATTAAGTGGGTACAAGCAAATAATAGAACAGCTACAACACTATCTGTTACATTCATAAATGACCTCAATTTACTGTAATGTAGCCTTTTAAACCAGGAAAAGACAACACTTACCACATCACAATATTATGATATCCAAAACTTTAACGACATCTAGTCTCGTATCATAATATCGATGTATCGCCCTAACACAACATGTCCTCTACGCTTAAACTAAATGGAAAGCGAGCACAGAGAAACTTTTCTTCTGAGCGGAAGGGGAATTTAAATTTTACTGAAACAAAATAGCTCTCATGGCTTTTATTTAGTCAAGCATGTTATATTATTCAGACTTTAGAAAGTTTGATATTTATTCATTTCTAAAGCCACATTGTATCAGGGTAGATATATGTATGTAATGCATCTTGTATGGTGTTTCAGGAGATCACCCTGTGGAGGAAAGGCGACATCGTGAGGAAGAGCATGTCTCACCAAGCAGTCATCGCCGCCCAGCGTTTCGAGGGTTCCTCTAACCCAGAGAGGACCCAGACCGAGGAAGACGACAGCTAAAGCCTGGCAGGCACTCCACCCTCCACTTTAGTGTGTTGGAGCGAAGGCAGCGCAGACATTTTCAGTAACTTCTGAATGTGAATATCATCTGTTTGCATCAAGATAGATTGTGCTGCAGCGTTTTTCAGGGTGTGTGTGTGTGTGTGCGTATATGTGTGTGTGTGTGTATAAGAGAAAGAGAGAGAGAGAATGAGCGAGGCTTTGAAATATGACAGTATGCGTGTGTGTGTCGGGAACAAACAGTCAGACCAGGCTCAACGTACTTGCAAGTAATTCTGAGTGTTTGTTTTAACCAGCTTGAAGTACCAGCCGGGTGGAGTTTACCACATAAAGACTGATTAGACAGTGTTGGCTTTTGTCACAAAATTGAAAAAAGTGCTTAACTTACATTCGTTGGCATTTGTTATACAGTTAAATGGGGCAAACTTCACCCATTAGATGCACTTAAATATCATTTGCAAATGCTGTTTGACCAATATCTTGAATTCATGTGTGTGTGTGTGTGTGTGTATGAATGTACAGTATGTATTTCTAACATGATCTTTCCTCCAAACTACTTATCCAGCCGGAAGATGGCGTTGTGCAGAAGGTTTATAAAGTAACAAATAGCTCCTACAGTATATTTCTGTGTCTCCTCACAGGAAGGTGACGTGAATTGGTTTAAGATTAATTTGCCATCATGTTCTCAGCTAAGAAATGAGTCCTCTATTTGGTTTTAATTTAAAAATGCTCTACATGAAAAAAAGGTGCATATTTGTTTAAGAAAATACTTAACATCTTTTCACACATTCCAAGGCTTTCATCAGAAAAAGGCACGCTTATTTTTTATTTTTAACAGACTGCAGTTTAATCAGCATTTTTTTCCTACATGTTAGATGCATCAGCTGCTTGTGGTTAGGGTGTCAACTGCCACTGCTGCTAAAACAAACGTGGCACTTGTGAGTAGAGCTGAAACCATTCATCTATTAGTCAGTAATCTGTTGTCACAATCATTTTAATCAGTGAAGGATTTTTTCAAGAATAAAATGTTCAACTGGTTTCATCTTTTAAATTTTAATAGACAAGACAAAACAGGTGGTTTGATAGCGTCACCTTGAGCTCCAGGAAATTGTAGTCTTCATTTTTGCACTCTTTTTTTTTTTTGGATACTTCACAGATCAAATGATGAATCTGTGAAAGTGAGCTTCAGTTTCAGCTCTACTCCTGAGCACTGTGAGATGTTTTCATTCCAGTCGGCGCTCTCTGACAGCTGGACGTCCCCCGCTCGCTTTTCTTATTTGCACTATGATCTGCTTCTCGTGCTCTCGGTGCTGCTCATGAACTGGACGCTAACACAGCAGGGTTCAGGAGCAGAGTCCCCCCACCCCACCAGGCATCACTTCAAATATAGACAGTATTACACCTGTGTGTAGTGACTAAGCCAACACAGATTCTTGTGAGTCCTGCCTGTTAACAGTGTGTAGGCGGCTGGGCTGGGACTGGACTGACTGCACAGTTGGTTAGTTAGCTGTGTGCCTACAGGGTTTGTTGCCAAAATAGTTTCAGTGCAATACAAGGGAACAGCTGCTGGTGCACTGCCACGCCCCTTTCTCCCCATATAGACTGTGCTCATCAGTTTTATGAAATAAAAAATGGGGTTTAAATAATGTTCAGTTAAAAAATAATATATGAATGTATAAAAAAAACACATCTCAATTTTAGGAAACGTTTCAAATCTGAAGGATCCCAAACTAAATATATTTTCTAATAATCATGTTGAGTAGATAATGAAGTTCCTGTGCCATCTTTTAATTTAGTCTCCTGTTCTAAAGTGTAATATTTTCCATGTTAATAATTAAAAAAAGCACACTGAGTATAAAGTGTGAAGCACTGAAACTGAAGCCCAGCACTCAGCTTGCTGCCCTCGCATCGCGTTGCCTGCTTCCTGCTCCACAAGCTTTCAATCTATCACTGTGTATCATATTCTAGTTTATATTACATACTTTTCTTTACAGTTACTGTCGTATGTTTTTAGAATGCTGTTGTTGCACTAAAGCAACTAACTGTCACCAGACTGCTGTTCAGGTAACTGCTAAAATATAGGAAAACATTTAGGATGGCTGACATGTGTTTGAGCCAATAAGAAGCTTTTATTTAGATTCATGAAGCTTCTTGTTAAAAAAAAAGAAGAAGAAGAAAGAAAACCCTGCCTTGTAAGCTCTACAGTCTCAACTGGAACTTTATTTGCAATAAAAATGTATTGTGCATTATTTCCCTGCATTGCTCCTTTAATTTAGCAGTTACCTCTATTGACACAATTACACTTACACCTTTCAACAAACCCAAAGCAACTGGAGAATATACAGTACATGTTTTTTGTTTTTCTTTTATGTGGCTGTGATTTTAATATGTGCCAGTACTGGTACAGACAACAGTAGCTAAACTAACCCAGTGTGTAATAGAGAGTAAAATGAGATTAAAAAATAGGAAAGAATAATGAAATGTACAGTATAAAATGCACAATGTAAATGCAACCCTCTTTCCTTTTCTTTTCTTTTTTGGTTATGTTAATGTCATTTTCTCCTTCCTATCTATAAATGTTGATTTTAATCATTTTATATTCATGTTTTTTTTTCTTTCTTTGAATTAAAAGGGAGTAAGTGAAAAACACTGACTCTGTTTTTAATTGATGCCGATCTGCACAAAGTGAATTTGAAAACCTCCTGAGGGTGTTTGTTTCAGTCACTGGACTTAACAAGATTTCACAAGTTAATGTTCTCTAATGTGACCTGGATGCAATTATGTTGTGCTTTTTTGCATATTTTTAACCCTGAAACATCAAAATCATAAATATTGGAATTCACATTTTGATATAATTGAAACAGACTTGGGCATAAACGGCAGCTTCAAATGCACTGTTTGCATCTGATTTCACAGTATAAGATGTAGAATTACAATAATAACCAAAAGTCTGTTGAGACACACTTCCCCCATGGTGACAAGCTCATTAGGGGTGTAAGTTTTAGGGAATGGTTTTGCTTTTATTAAACATTTTACTGTAAATTTGGAGAGAGATACAGGGAGACAACACACAGGTCCTCAAACTGAGCTCAGTTGGGCATGCAGCAAAACATACATGGATCTTTGAAAGATCGTATTTAAGCACTCAAAGCTATTTCTAAACTTACATTTTTACCCTTTAATATGAAATTTACCCCCTTCGTTAAAACTAGCTATTTTACAGCTGAAAAAGCACCCATGACTGTTAAATAACTCTCACTGTGGTAAGCACATGCCGCCACTAGAGGGCAGGCTTGTATCAAGTTTCTCACATTACCTGGACAGATAGTACTTTTTTGTACGTGAAGGCAGTTATTAACGTGCATGATTTAAAGGGAAATGGATTGTAAGTTAGAAAAATATGTGCAATACAGATCTGCAAGGAAATATATGAGTGCAAAACAGACCTTTTTTTCCTCTGAAATATTACAAAAACTCATCACTACGGGGAGGAAATCCTTTCTGTGGTGTGCAGACAGCTCAGAGTTTAAAATTATTATAAAAGCAGTTGAACAGATTCTGTAGGAATGATATTGTGGAATGGTATTACGTGGTAAAAAATTGCCTCCTTCATATCTAGAAAGTGAAAAACAACCTTAGTGCTTAAAAAAGTTCCTGAATGAATACAAAGTGAAGGTTATCTGATGGTAGACACTGCTTCTATTTGACAGACAGGGCTGGAATAAAAATCTCTGAGTAGTTACAGTTACATGCTGGACTTTGTTCACAAGACTGAAGTGACACCTGCCAGTTATGGATGTAGTCATAGATTGAATTCAGCAGTGATATCTAAACGTCTTTAGTCCTCTCATGGATCATAACACCCAAATGATTACCTCTTTGTAATAATATTTGCCGTGAATATTAACAGATTTAATGACAACATGTCTTTAAGCTGCCAGAGGAGCGATTAACTTAGATGTAGAATGTCTATTAAAGTGAGTGGATAATATACAGTGCAGTTATTGAAGTAGATCATGTCGTGCAGGCTTATTGAAATATGACTCATAACATTGTAACTGACATTAAGTGACTGACTCAGCCTGTATATAAACAGTACAAAGTTCCAACATTGTGCTGCATCTGCATTGTCTTGTATGATAATAGATGTGCATGGTGTTGTTGATAGCATACAATCAGTCATTGCTCTGCTTTAATCAGTGCTGCAGGAGTGTGGGTGTTTTTTTAAGGTACCCTCCTGACAGTCATGTTGTCCAGAGTGGAGCCATGAGTTCCTTCCTGCAGGTGCACAGAGGACTGCTGAAGGGAACATGAGATGGGGGAGTTGTGTCGTCCTCACCAACGTCACGAAATGCTGACCAAAAAATATCTTTAACTGGGGCAGAGAACACAATTATCCTCGGTCAGGAGAAGAAGCTGCAATATGTTCTGTTTCTGATTTACATTTTAATATCATGAGTCATTTGCAGTATAGTCAGAGTCAAAGAAAAACTACTAGAGACTCAGAAGGAACAATGGGAAAGAGGAGATTTGCTCGAATCAAAGTAGATTACCACACTGAACCATATATAGACTTTAATTTACAGAGAGGGCAGAGGTCCTTGCATGCTCAGTAATGATCTGGGACTTTACTGCTGGCAGTTAAGGAAAGTGTTCCTGAATAGCAGCGTTTTTGTGTTTAACAGGACATTTATGTAGTCATTGAGGCTTTCTAGAGTCCTGCAAACCCTTGTGAGGCTCAATCTGCTGCAGGACACTCTTCTAAACCAATCAATGCTCATGCAGAGGTTCTTAGTGACTCTAGGTGTTTTGTTGATTGTGCATCTTGAGCTAAAGGCCAAACTCATACATATAAAATGCAGAAATCCTTTATTGGTGGCAGCAGGTCATTTCTCTCTCATGGGAAACGTCTCTCAGGGCTGACAGAAGCAACATTAAGATTCTTCTGGGTGAAGCCTACGAGGTGGACGGTGACTTTAAACCCGTCTGGGAGATGAGATTTAAACTCCTTCCTTACTTCTTTTTTTTTTTAGATGATCCTATAGTAGCTCCCTGGAACTATATGAGGGATTTTAATGATCCTCCATCTTTCTGAGGGGAAACTACCTCACCAGATAGTTGAACTATTTTCCAGCCGTGTAGAATTACTATAAGTCCTAGCTACCTAACTGTATTTCACCGTGCAAAATGAGGTTATAATTTTCAAAGGGCATAACCTAAAAATGACTAATAGCGTGCATGTGGGGTTTATATTCTCTGTATTTGATTATCAGACCTGCACAACAGCTGAAACTTATTTTGGACCTTTCCTCTTTCCCTCACTGTTTCAGATCAATGATAATTGGGAACATCTTGCATGAATGGCCTGCTTCTGGTGATTGGACTTATACTGAAATATGAATTTTGATTATTTAACGTTCCTCTGTTGTAGATTCACTTCTGTGGAACGGCCTCTGTTCTTTCAAAGAAATACAGCTATGATTCAAACGTAAGAGGAGCTTTGGGTTTAATGTTGCTGGGGACACTGGGGCTGTATTGTAATAAAGACAAAGGCTGTGAGGGTCGTAGAACAGAAGAGAGATGTGAGTGACACTGTCTGGTGAGGTGAAATTGAGGCCAAAAGCTACTTTTTTTATCTCTCTTATCTGTCTGCTGGACTCAGATGTGGCTTTAAATCCTCTCCAGGGAAGCACATCACACTAGCTTTGTAGCATCTGTGTGAAATCTTCCCACATTTCTCATCATCTTCACTTTGTGTTAACTACTTAAGATATATCAGCATCTGCATTGATCATCACCACCATTCACAACACACTGACCCATGTAACAGAGCTTCCCAGGCTCATTTATACTACTTTTAAAGCACTTTGTGTGTCTTGCATCAGCCTGCTCGTCTACTTGTGTGAACCAGATCGGCCCCTCGGGTCCTCTGGCACCAGTCCTGTAGTTGTTCCAAAGTGCAGGACGAAATGTTTTGGTGAGACAGCTTTTTAGTTTTTATGCTCGGCTGGAGCAGTGCGCCTGAGGATGTGAGAGCAGCTTGATGTGTTGATATTTTAAACCTCTCTGGCCTGACTTTTGATTAGAATGTTTTCCGGCCATTATTTATTTTCATGTTTTAAAATCCTTTAATCCCTTTTTATCTGCTTTATTTGTTATCTTATCATCTATCCATTGTACTGTTGTTTAATCATTTTTTTGTTTATTATTCCACTTATTCCGCCATTAGTCTCAATTTGCTTTGTTGTATATTTGTAATGTTTCATTATCAGATTGTCCATCACACTAACCGCTTGTGCTCTATATTATAAAGCTCTGCTGCTCTGTACTGGCTTGCCTTTAGAAAAGACTCTGAGATGCCTTCACTAAAGAAAACCAAGAGTCTTACTTGAAATTCTGGAACTTGTCAACAGAAGTATGATCCTTGCTCATCTCAGACACTTTAATGGTATGTTCCCCACTTCATGGTGTTGCAGATGGCAGCTTTGTTATATTGCTGTTCAGCCTTCTATAACAAATATAAAATCTCTCCTCTTTCTAAAGCCTGCAGGTGATGTAATGTGCCCTCCGGCAGCCACATTGGAAGTCCACAGCTCTTGGCCGTTAAGCCTGAGAGGAGTAGCGATCATACATATGCATCAAGGCCTTTGATGGCGAGGTCTATGTCTACACATGCTTGATTTCTGTGCTGTGTCTGGCTGGTTCCTGACAGTCTCAACACAAATGGAAGCTTCATTGAACTCTCATGCTTTTAAAACACAGGAACTGCACTGTTTGCTTTTATAGTCTGGGTGATGTATTTAATTAGCATTAAAGACAATGTGTGTTGGCAACAGCTAAATCAGTGGCCAGTCATTGCACATTAGCCTAGCGTGTTACTGCTACCATTGCTACATGTGCATACTAATTAGCTAATATGACCAAGGAAGCTCATCCAACTCTATATTTAGATGAATTGAATTGACTCTCATTAACTAATGAAACAGAGTTTCAGAGTAGACTGGAGCTAAGGATTACTGTCACAACAACTAACCTTTAGGGACAAAGATATGAAATGTTATCCTCTTATACAGTGAAATATGTATATTTAATATATAATTTCATATTATTTTATGGAGTTACTACCTCAAATCAGGTCTGGTTTTGTCATTTATTTGTATATTTTTTTCAATTACTAGGAAATGGCACCAGCCAAATCTGCTTGGATTTCAAAACCAATCGCTTTTCTTTGTTTATGCTGGCAATGACAGAACGGATACCCTGATTATTTAAAAAAAAAAAAAGTCTTTGAAAGTCCTTTATCTTCCTCCAGCAGAAGCAGATGAAAGGTATGAAAGGGAGAAAAATGCTCTTCAGTTCATGTATCTAAACACTGTTAAATTAACTATAATATTTGCATTACTTGAAGAAAATGTGTGTGATTGCTGCATCAGCCCAGCTTCTGAAAGAGTCCCTGCAAGAGCTGATGGCTCACATCTGAGGATAACACTTCATATTGGTGGTAATTGAATCCTTGCCTTTAAGAGTTATGGTGATGTTTTAATAATGGCCACAAGGTGAAGCTGTTTTATGCAATGCTTCAATATGTCGTGCACATGCTCATGGAGAACTGTGTACCGAGTTTCATTTAATAAGCAACGACAGAATTGGAGCAATATCATGTTGATTGTTATTGTAGCGACCTGTTTGTACAATTTTATCAAATGGGATAACATTGTGATCACATTTCTTTATTAAATATGATATGTACTAAATTTGGAGAAGATTCGATGAAATATTTGTCAAAAGAGGCAACAAATGTGTTTACCACAAAATCCAAAATGGCGGGAAAATGTGTAGGCGCAGATAGGCGTGACCTATTTTCAAATCAGCGTCATCCAAGGAACCTATTGAACGAAAAAGTTTCTTCTGTGCCTCAAAGTTCATGAGTCATTACCAAAAGGTTATACTTAATAACTAACACATGGCCATGGAGCACCTGTGTACCGGGTATTAGGACTATAGCATGTATAGTATTTGAAATATAACCTAAATGAATAAGCGCTCTCCCATAGTCATTCATTCAAAAATGAGTAGGCTACAGTAAAATATTAATATGTTAATCGCCTCCATGTAACAGACATCAAAAAGAAAATAGCCACCATGACGCTCATACGCCGTAGGCTACATGTGAAAATTTGAATGGAAATGGCAAATTGGATTATCTACAAAAAATGTGTGAATGGATGGATCAGTAAAAAACCTACGAAATAATAAAAAAAAGAATAATAATAGAGAGCAATGATAACCATACAATTAATGATTCGAATTTAATAGTCTCAACCCTTTTAATTAATAGACAGACGTGTCCATAAACCTCCACTCCTTGGCAAGTGGAATATGATAGCGAGCTGCTTCTTTTCCCCGTTGTATGAATCACACGGTTGAAACATTTCCGGCAGTCCTTGAAGGCAGCACAGAGATAGCGCTTCTCCTCTGCTCCGGCAACCAGTCTCCACTCCGAGGTGTCCTCTCCGTTGAGTTGTACACGGAGGAGAGCCTCCAGACAAGTTTTAACGTGGAAATAAATGTCCTGCGACTCCGGTAAAAGACGAATGTAAACCGGCTTTTGTTTCGACAGGCGAGGAACAGTTCGCGGGGAAGATAGTAGTCTTTATTTCCCCTGAAGAGCAAAAAGAGACTGACTGAGCGCTGCTCGGCAGCCTTGCCGTCCCGTGGGGAGCCTTTTTGTTTGGGGGGAACCTAACTGTGAGTGCAACCGTCGCCGCGGTTATCTTCAGTTTGGGGAGTCATTGAAAAATATTCCCAAATACTTTCTGCCTGACGTGTGTGAGTCTGCCGGGTTAAGCTGTGATGAAGAGGGACTTTAACAGGGGTGAAGCGCCAGACGGAGACAGCGAAAGCTAAGGCTTATCTCACCAACCAAGCGACCACAGCCTCGACCACAAAAACACAGGTACACACGCTTTAACTTAGCACAGTCGTGTTACATGCTAGTGATGCATGCTCTGCCTAATTGTGCATTACTTTGCTAGATAACGTTGTGTGGAGCTGTAGCCGGTGTTTAGTGGGTAGACAGTGAAATCTGCTAATGTTAGACGGCGGGCATGGGTATTGTGTGTATGTGTGTGCCTCTCTCTCTCTCTCTCTCTCTCTCCCTCTCTCTCCCTCTGTCTCTCTCTCTGTCTCTCTCTCTGTGTGTGTGTGTGTGTGTGTGTTTGTAGAGGGGGTATTAGTCAAAGCGACAGTAACGTTTAACCAGCTAGTCATGGCTTGCTTGGAGTTGGCTAATCCCCCGGCAGTGTAGTGTGAGATAATTATATGCAGAACCTCATTCAAAAATGGGTCAATTTAACGCCGCTTTGCCTTAGTTCTGCGCTCTTCCTCCAGCACACACATCAAAAAGGTATTTCAGTAATATTTAATATTTTATTCTTATTCGGCTGTACAAGCAACTCCTACTAATCAGGATAGCTAATATTGAAAGTTTGATCTAAATATTAAATTGCTATGTTCCAATGCTGCTTGTTGGATGAGATGATGCAGCATTCACCTGGTGACTGTATGTACTCATACTCATGTGTTTTAGTTGTTAACTGTTAACCATGGCAAACACTAAAATGCTTCTTTTTAAAATGGAGTCTGGGTTGTGGCGTTCCCCAAGCTGATATGATGAAGTCTAATTCTGTCTCAAACCATTTATTTTTATGTGTTGCTTTACCTTTTTTAAAGTCCCCTAACAGAAACCACTGAGTGCCTCTGTTTCAGTGATGAGACTGCATCTGTCAGAGAGGAGTGGGTCTACTTTTTTGGCATTCTCTTTTAAAAGGATTTCATCTTAAATGTTGAATTCTAAATTAGGCGTGATCCACGAGAGACTGTGTGAAAGCTACCCACTCCCCGCACCAGTCATTTGATCCACAGTTCCCATGGTCGACTCATCTGATGCCTATCTCCCTGTATTAGGTTCCGATTTAATCAGATATGCATGGATGCCTTTAATCCTTATCTAACTATGCACACTGACTACAAACAGGGAGGCATGTGCACATACACCCAATACAGCTATAGCATCAAACGAAGGAAGATTTTGGTTGTAGGTGCATTGCTCGTGGGCATGTTGAGTGTAGTTTTTAGGAAGTATTTTCCTATCATCTCCCTCGTGCACCATTTCCCGGTTAGCATGACTGAATTAGTTCAAGCAACACGCCTCTGAACCACATTACATCGCTGCTTCCACCATGATTGGGAAGGAACAGTTTACAAGTCATGCTTCATTATGGATTTCTGTGCCAGGGTCACGGTTCAGTGTGTTTTCAGTCCAGCGGGAGGACACATATCTGGGTCAGTCTGTGTCAAATCAAGACCAAATCCAGGAAAGTGGTTGCAACACACTGTCTCAGATTTAGTTAAAAGTTTTCCTATGTAATGTTCAGGTTATATTCTGTCAAATATTTTTGTTCGATTCCAAAGTTTTTATATAATTTTTTTGGCCCATTTTTTAAATTTTGACACTCGAAAAACACCCAATTCTGGGAAGTCATGTTTGGGCGGCGTTAATATCTTTAAACTGTGAATCCGAGCCTCACCAAACTTTGTAGGATGGAAGACAAACATGTTCTGAGCATGATTGAAGCATTCAAAGTTTTCTGCAAGCATGTTGATTTTCTATGAGACTCTAGATTTGGAAAAAAAGTGCACAATGTCCAAAGCGAGAGTGGTATTGAGAGTATTATAAACCCATATTTTTTGCACCCATATGTTATCAATCATTATTTTTTTCTTTAAATTCAACCTTTTACTAATTGTGTGCCCGTATTTGAGGTCTTTACTACTAATGGAGATGAAGATATTAGGAATATAAATGAGGTGTGGTAGAATTGTTCGGTCATTTTCATAGGACTAAAATGGTATAGGGTCGCTAGAAAGAACATGAAAAAATAGTGATAATAACTTAATATTTGTTCATATAGTGTTGAGAGTACAGTGTCCTTTTATGTCCTAGTCATAAATAAATACACATATTAAAGGCTTTGTATTAAGTCCAGGAAAAAACATCCATAATGTAGAAGCAGAGTCTTCTCTTATTATCTGTACTGATGTGTTACCAGCCTCAGAAGTATTGATGTTTTTTGTAGGCTCATTTTATTACAGGTCATTAATGCAGCCTATGTTCTTTACTATCAGGGTGTATAGCTCTCTAACATGCACACTGTAAAACACATTACACGTATAAACACATCCAAACCTTTCATGTGGAAACTCCTACAGGAGCTTGAGAGGCCATTTAGTATGCCTCTTTTATTCCTCTGTGTACCAGAGGTTTTATCCAAATATTTCACTTATTTTCAATATCCAGGACATCACTGGAGACATAATTCCCATCCAATACTGAAAACATGTTTATCTTTTATTTCTTCCAGTCCCTGTGACTCAGAAATTCAGTAATCATGGAGATATGTAATCCTGAAATGGATGTTTTTCTGCCACTGGTAAAATACCTCTCATATCTGTCTGTTTTTTTGTATGAAGGAAACACTGAAGGACATTGGCACTTACTAACCAAACATCAAATAATGTCCATGTACATTTCTATGTTCCTACTAGCGACCCCACATACTATTTTAATCCTATGAAAATGACCGAAATATGCTACCACGCCCTGTTTTATTCCTAATATCTTCATGTCCATTAGTAGCAGTAAGTTCAAATATTGGCACATAAAAAATAACAGATTGTATTCCAAGAAAAATGAATGATTGATACCATATGGGTGTAAAAAAAATGGGTTTATTATACAATGACAATAATGTTTGTCTTCCATCCTATAAAGTTTGGTGAGGCTAGGAACAATACTTGTCATGATATGAATGCCCTAACATTCACAGTTAAGGTGTTTTTGAGGCTATAAAAATGAAATAAGTGTTTTCACAGGTTGGTTTTGGGATCCATTCATGATATAGACAAGGCTTGAACAGAATGTGAGACGATGCTGCAACAATCCTAATCTGATTTGACACAGAATGGTCCATCTGTGCCAGCCAGTTTTTTTTTTTTTTGTTGCGTATTTGTAAAAACAAACACCAACATTTTATCTGTGCTAGCATTCCTATCATGTCGCTGCTTGATGCTATTTTGATTCAACCTTCTATTGTAGTTTCTTCACATTGTATATGAAGGAATGAACGTGCTGCTATGTGATCAGCAGGAGAGTAAGCAGGTAGAAATGAGTGTTATTTCTAATCAAATATGACATTTCAGCGTGGAGACCTTTGATCACATGACACATTGATCAGTGTGGATATTACATATTATATACACCTCTCTCGGTTGGCCTCCATAAAGATCAGGTCATGTGTAACCGCTTACACAGCCATACAATTATCATAACAATCAATTTCCATTTCAATCACGACTTCATTTCTCTTGTGCTGCGTTTTTTTAGTTCTTCTTTTGTTGCAGCTTTTAGACAAAAATGTCTTTTCTTTGGAGATTTTGATGACTCATGTTCAGTGATGCTGTAATAGCTATTATCATAAGTATTCTGTTGTTAGCTGACGAGCATTAAAGCCACACAATTAATTTTCATTGTTTCTTCTACTATAAAGGAGAACTGTTAGAGTTACATACATATAGTAGACATAATACTAACCATTGATTACTCATTATATCATACATCATGAATGTGATTAAGCACAGACATGGTTACATTTACAGCAGGCTCCAAACATCTCAGACCACTTGTCAAAATACGTCAGATACTCAGTTTAACAATTTGAGTGAAAAGCTGACTGTGAATAGTATTTTAATATTTGTTATGTGTCATTCACTGGAGCTGACGTAGACACCACAGGTCTGTGTAAAACCTGATGAGTCACAGATTGCTCAGCTTTTTAGTGCTTTAGTTTAGTGTCATTATATTGAGGGTCAGATAACAATATAACGGAAGTTAGATAGCACTCCCTGAGCCAATTAAAAACAATTTAAGACATAAATAAAACATTGATAATCTATAAGGACAATAAAGTGCAATATAAAAAGGTGTAAACAGAAGCAATACTTGTTGTAACAGCAGGCCATACGTAAACAATTGAAACAGTTGAAGGCACACTTTTATATTATTACACAAAAAGAGTTTAGATTTGTAGTCCTCCTTCAAGTGTCTGCATAAAATGCTCAGTGGGGTTAAGGTCAGGTGACAGTCAGGACTCCTTGTTCTTGGGGTCATAGTCCTGTTGCAGTATAACTTCAAACCAGAGGGTCTAGCATGTTTCTCCTTCAGGGTGGAGTCAATATGGTGCAAGGTGTCCCAACTCCAAAGCAGACAAAACACCCCCATACTTGATTATCCCCTCCGTCATGTATTATTGTGTGTTTGATACACTGCAGTATCACATTACATGTACCCTTATGTTACTGCCATCATCTCTGACTTGGATTCATCAGGTATACACCCCCCCCCCCGTCCCCAGTCAACCACTGTGAAATGCTGGTATCTCTTAGAGCCCACTCTAAGTGTTAGGTGGTATAGAAGCTGCCACTCATCCTCCCGAGTCCACAACAACCCAGCCTTCATTTAAACAGTACGTCTGGTGATTAGAGTCATTCTTTATTTAACAAATTCTGAAGTTGCCTTTCAATCTCTCAGTAAACTAATAAGTATGTATTAATCTTCTGATGGTCTGCCTGATGCTTTGGATACACCTGATCCAGTTTCTGTAAAGAGCTTTAGAGCTCCTTGCTCCCTTATAGATCCTCTTTGCTTAGAATGACAATCTGACACTTGCTTAGTTGTGATGTCATGTTTCTTCTATCACAATGCTACGTAGTGAGCAATAACCTGCTGGAAACGTGAGGCACACCCGTGTTTATAACAGGTGAACACTGCAAGTGATGAGCTAATTCATCTTACCGCTTTAATGGAAGAGACACAACTCAAAGGAGTTCAGTTGGTCAGTGTCACAAATTAGTTGAACTTTAACTGCTGACATAGAAATAGTGCAGAATCTTGAATATTTCTTCTTCATCATTTTACATCATAACATTAATTTTTGAATATTTCTGAATCCTTAAACTGTTTGAGATTTTCAACATGGTCTCAGACTTTTGGACCCAGTCTGTCATTGTATGAGGTGATTAGAGCCAGCAAACCGGCTCTCCTGCTCTCTGTATTGGTGCTGGCTGGTGGAGCAGATGAATGTGAACTGGTTTTAAATGACAGCTGAGAGACACATAAAAGCAGCCACAGCCTCTTAGTTTAACTACACACGCTCGACTCGAGTCACAAAACTCTATCTCATTGCATAATGAATACATGTCATATCTCTTCTGCTCACTTTTCTGACCCCTCCTGCATACAACTAATATAAGTTATAGATATATTTACACCATTTTATTCCTGGTGAGCATAAATCTGTGAGATTAAACTAGTTTTCTCAGCAGGACTGTTCTCATTACATGGAAATGAAGGAGGAAAGTGATGCCGCTGTTACAAGTCTGGACAGCCAGCTGCAGCTGAAATAACAACACACTCTGCGGTGGAATAGATAACACTCAACCATTTCAGATTTACTGCAGCTGTAACTTCAGGATTAGTCCTATCTTCACACACAGAGGGGACGAGGAGTTGTCGCTGTGCACGGCCGATGGAAATCTCCGAGGCTGCAGCACGTTTGTCACACAGGTTCAGCTGTTTCTATCGGAGTCTGAGATTCTGTAGCTGTGGAAAAGTCAAAGGAACAAATGAGAGGGGAAGAGAGACGGAGAGAGAGAAAAGAGATAGCTAGAGGAGCAGGGCTGTGAAAGTGAAAAATGTAGAAGTAACTGCAGAAAGTGATGTGGTCACATCCTCCTTGACTTTGTGTTTTCGGGTTGACTTGGTGAGCTAGTTTGAACTTTTGTAACCCTATTCAAACACTTCATGTCCATGTCAGTCTGAACTAAATGGATTGAATGGATAAATAGTATCTGGGGCCATGAAGTTTGGTTCTTGCTCCTCAGATGATAAATTGTACTGTTGCTGGCGATCCTCTGAATGTCACTATTCCATAAAGAGTTCATGTGGCTCCAGGTTTTCATTCTAACCAATGAGGAGCACACCAGGCTTGACTGGATACCAAGTAGTATGGACTGTGTAAGTGATCACACACAGATGTTATGCTCTTTGTTTCTAAATAACATCAGTGATCTTGACCTTAATTTGAAGCTGGTAGCTCTGCTTGTTTCTTTTCTGCTCTCTTCTCTCACTCTTTTCCTCAGAAAAACCAAAAGTCCTGGACTACACATGTCTGTTGATGTGCTGTTTTCACAGCTGTTGCATCAGGCGTGTCATGAGCTCCCACTCATCATTCATCTGTCATCATTTTTTATTTTGCAACGTGTGCATCGTTCAGTGATGAATCATACTTTGACACAGTTCAATAACTTGAATTTCCTTGGAAATGATCATTTTCCATCAGTGTTTTGCAATGTCCCTTAAGATAAAGTATAAATCACCCTTAAGATAAAGTAAGATGTAGGTTTGACATGATTAGATTCGACATTAATATCTGATATATAGTCATTTACATAAGAGAGGCAGTTATAAAGTAGAACCAGGTTGTATTTAAACTAATAGTAAAACACTTTTGCACTATGACAGCTCTTCTTCTGAGTCATTTATTAAGTATTATGAGATGAAATCAAACAGAATTGTAAGTGGTCTGTTACGCAACCAACCGCTTTCTTTTGTTTTTCTGGTTGTGCTCATGAAAACCTCTCCTGCACTCTCAAAGCTCTCCTTGTTTGTCTCCATCCTCTGTGGCCACACACACAAAGCCAGACGTCGACCTCTGACCCCCCCTTCGGTCTCAGATACTGACGCATTGCGCGGGGGCTGAGCATCCATTGTGCCCCCCCCCCCCTTTCTCTAAAAGTTCATTAATTATGCATAATGCATACACCGCTATCCTCAGGCCTTATACACACACACACACACACACACACACACACACACACACACACACTCATTCTCTCCATTCTAAGCGTGAAAAAGCACCTCTCTCCTCTCTCCTGGCTCCTCGCGGCAGTCGCAGGCGACATTCCCAAAGGAGATTCCATTCCCCCGTAAACAATCCTGGCATTGACACAGCCGCTGATTAGCGAGTTGCCAGGGTATTCCCACAATGGCACAGCGGAGGATAATGAGATGGCATCGGCTCATTCAAGACTTCGCTGGCAAACAAAGTTGTGTGAAACTACTCGGAAGCTTTGGAGGGAAAAATCGAGGCCCGCCGACCACAATTCAACAGAAAGTGTACCTGAGCTCAGTGATCTCTCTCTCTCTCTCTCTCTCTCTCTCTCTCTCCCTTTTTTTTGTGTCAGCATTTACTCAGGAGTTGTAGGAGGAAGGTGCAGTAAAAAAAAGAAAAAAAAGAAAAGTAAGATGAGCCTCATTTGCCAGTCTTTACGACAAGCAGGAATTTCATCGATCCTCAAGAGGAGGAAACTGAGTCACTGCAGCAAAGTACAAAGCCGAGAAAGAGAGAGAGAGAAAAGTTCTATAGCATATGAATAGAGGCGAGAGCTCAAATGCGGTAAAGGATATAAATAAATTATAACAAAGTGAAATATTTAAGATATAGTCACATGCCACCCCCCCCCCCCCCTTCACTTTGTCTCCAGTGACTTTCCTGTGCCTTTCTTTTTCCTCATAAAGACAAAGGCTCATTCATATTATTAGAAAGCCTTAAATAACGACTTACTTCTAAGATTCCTTTTGTTTTATTTGTATATACAAATCCATCACAGAGGACTCCAGTGTATTTACTCTGCTTCTCTCACAGAATACATTAATAAGTGAGAGCGTGGGGGTCAAGCTTTCACTCCAGCACACCTCTTCTCCAGCTTTTTTTCCCCCCTGAGCCGTTAAGATAAAGGTGAAACAAAATAGCACCCTAGTTAAACTTTAAACCCAGGGTGTCGAGTATATTGGTTTACAGGGCAGCGCGGTCACATGTTCACGCTGAGAGGGTCGGCCTGCATCAGTTGACCCCAGTGCTGCTTGTTTTTATATATGACAAAGGCGTTATAGGGGGTGGGGTTTTTTTAGAAGAAGAATGAGATCTGTCCATTAAGGAGATTATTGCAGACAGTTGTCAATGTCTGTTTCCTGTTGTGTTGACGGCGTCGCCTCATTTATTTTTCTGAACTCCTTCCGAGCTCCAGGGGCGCCGTTTAACCCCCCGAAGGCTCCAGACACCAAAGGCCTCAGTCAAAGCGAACCCCCCCCCCCCCCCCCCCTAAAGCGTAGTGGGTCTAGTGGGTCACACTTGCTCGTTCGCTGAGACCGTTCATTGGACACCCACTTTTCCAACCCCCCCACCGACCTCCTCTTCTTCTCCATTCCACTAATTAGGTTGATGGGTGTCAAGTTGTCGGAGCGCATTAAGGTCAAATTCACCTATCGTGTCATAACAAGACGCCTGTCAATACCTTATTTGTACAAGCAAGAGATGCCTGGTGCGTGTTTATGCTGCAGGATTATTTACTGAGTAGAGCTCATGTAAAACGCCAGGGAGCCTTTTGGGGGGGGTTCAGTCACAGAGACAAGAAAAAGAAAAAAAAGAAGGCAGAAAATAGAGTAAAAACAGGGATGATTGCTTTTTTAAATGTTTAAATATGTGTAGAAATTGAGTTTATTCTTCTCTATTGCCATAATTTATACACTGCTCTTATCTTCTGGTTAGATTTCCATCCCCTCTTTTCTGAGGCATCATTGATGTACTCTCAGTAGATATGAGGAATGTTACCTTCATAATCCTGGCTTTTAATACCAGTTATTTTCTGTGCTGGCTTATCTTGTTGCTGAACATGAACTCTGTGTTCTCTCCTCTCCGTCAGATTGTCACAAGATCATTGGATGTACTGTGCTGCCCATTTTCTCCTAAAAAGAGCCCTGTGAATATAAAACCTAGTGTTGCATTCACTGGAGCAGGGACGGCTTGTTTCAAAAGGCTTTTATGTAGTTGTGTAACTTCAAGTCCTGATGCAACAGATTTAGACAGATGTTTAAAGTTGAAAGAGGGTTTAAAGTCTTCTTCCACTGAAAAAAAAAAAAAAATCTCTTCTTGTCCCTGTAGTTAAACGATGTTCTCTTCACTGTGCAGAATGTGTGTGCACTGTGCAGTTAGTTTTTTTATTCAGGAACATTTCTCTGTGCTCATTTTAAATCTGAGTTT
The DNA here is from genome assembly GCF_027409825.1 of Scomber japonicus. Taxonomy (NCBI): domain Eukaryota; kingdom Metazoa; phylum Chordata; class Actinopteri; order Scombriformes; family Scombridae; genus Scomber; species Scomber japonicus. The sequence continues at coordinate 27,214,620 of NC_070590.1, read as the reverse complement.
GTCCCTAACAGCACTTGTACAGGAGAGCCAGCGACAGATAGAGGGCCTATAATCTACTTTTTGACAGCATCCAATCCTTCATTTTCTACTTCTCTCTCTTTTTTTAACATCAAGTTGAAAGAGTAAGTTGATTTAGTAAATTAGTAAATATGTACAGTCAGTTTATTTCACCATCTATCACTGCTGTTCTCAGTCTTTAATGTATATTGCACGAGACTCCCCAAGTCATAGAAATGAGCTGTCAGCAGTGTGGAGAGTCTGTGATATTAAAACACACAGAGAGCTTGAGAGTATATGAACCAAGACTACTAGTACTACTATTAGTACTACTACTGCTATAACTACAACTACAACTAGTATCTTACTAGCTGTAGTTTACAGCATGTTTTTCACTAAGATACGGTCCTATCTGTCACCACAGTTTGAACATTTAAAAAAAAAAAAAAAAATAGTTTAGACAGTCAGCAGCAGTATAGGCAAAGGAAGATAACCACATCAGCTATGTAAGTAATTAATTAATACAATGAGGTTGAATATAAATGATAATGAAAACAAAATAAATATAATATCAATACCTTATTGTATCTTAATCATTGAATTCAACTAAAGACAAGTTGAAATTTGGGAGGGACTTAGAGAACTTAGCCTTTTTATATGTAATTGTTATTATTACATTGAAATGTAGTCATAATGTTTTAGGTATACCTAATTTGAGCAATGCCCTGTGTCTCTCTCCCTTGTATGATAGCTGGATTTTCAGCCTGCCTTCCAGTGTGGCCACTCTGAACAGATATGAACACTTTAACCTTTAAGATGTGATCTAATGTAGTAGGAAGTAGACCTTTTGTGTCTTTGTCCAGGCTCACAACCTTCTTTCAGTTACAGTTAGGAAGGTTTCACACTGAGCAGTGAGCCTCATGCAGCAACACTCTCTTACATTTCTGTTAACTCCAGATGCACCAAACAGTCTTAACTAGGGATGAGCATTTGAATACATTTCCTTGATTGATCATCGGGAAAATTAACCATCAATTATCGATTAATTATTATCTTTTATCTTAAAAATGCCATGACACAGGACGCTTGTAGAGTAGCTGAGCCTGAAGCTACGAGCCAAACCTCTTCACATATCAATCAATACAGCGCTCTTAAACACTGTTGAGCCTCTTTTAGAAACACTTCCAAAAAAATAATCAAATCTAATAACAACTTAATCAAAAAACAGAATATTACCTACGACTGACAGTTTTTACCAAAATATAATGTTAAAGGACTCCAAAATGCACCCAGCCGAGCCGAGAGAGACAGAGGGAGAGTGAGTGACAGAGATAGTGTTACTTCACAATTCTGCTTATTTGACTAGAGCCTCATAAAACAACCAGAGTGACTCACCTAAAGGCTACAGTAGTGACTGTCCACTGCTAACAAAGTAAAGTAACTCCAGCCTACTGACTCTTGTTGATTAGCATGTTAGCATGTTAGCATGCTCAGGGATCAGTGAGCGCAGCCTGGTGACAGTCAGTGGAGCAGCTGACGGGACTGGAGTAGCCAGGATGCAGAGGCATTGTGGTGCTATCCTGGGTCGCCTGGCCAAGGTGCAGGTTTACAATGAACTGCGTCATTTGTAGTTTGAAAAAGTCCCACGCCAAACTTAGCCTTGACCTCTTCATGTTTACGTTTGATATCTACAGCAGCTAGTAGGTAGCTGAGCTGTTTTCTCTGTCAAATATCGCCCCCTGTTGGTAAGATGTCTCATTGTTGCCACGTAGTGAAATTCAAAACTCACACTACGCAACACAACTTCTATTTGAAACCAGCGTTTGATCGATACAAATTTCATGCGATCGACAACATTCTTAACGATCAATTATTGATCATCGATTAATCATGCCCATCCCTAGTCTTAACCAATCCAAATCTTCTCTTACCCAGGTTGCTGAACGATAAATCCAACTTGATCTTAAATTGGAGGCATGTGGCCAATCATTTATTAGCATAGGTAACACCCACTAAACACCAAAGATGAAGATACAAGGTTTCCACCCGATAGCAGTGTCATTCACTCAATAAAGTAAAAGTAAGGTTAAAATGAGAGGGGGACATGAGCTTCAGAGCCCATGGCCCCCAGAGGTACTAATGCAGCCTTGCTTATTATAGTCTTAATTGGGATCAATTGACCAATAGTATTACTTTAACCCATTTAATAATCCAGTTAGAATGAGTTGTTCTATGTCTTCCAGGCCCATTGTTTCTCAAACAGTTGTATTTATAGACAGCGTGCATTGGCTGGCTGAACAGAGACACACTGCATCAGCTTCACTTTAACTCACTGAGTTTGCAACTCGTTCATCCCTAGACAGCGACGGCACAGCCCCCATGTGCTGGAAATTCCATGTGAGTGATGTTTACAGGCCGAGCAGCTCCGGCTCAACAGCAGCTGATTTGGTTGTAACAACAGAGTGACGGCCAGTTGGCAGCAGTCAGAGCCATTCACTTCCTTATCATGTGGCACATCGCATTAAAACTGTCCGGTCAGTGAAGCACATTGTGTCTCTCCCTGCCTGATGTTTTTTTATACTCTATGTAATACTGCAGGCCTCTAGCTCCTAATACATTTATTATTTCCTGCTTCTTTTCAAAATAGAGTGTCTGATTCTTTGATTTTAGCTCCTGATTTCAATCTTTGCTTTTTTTAAAATCCAGAAGCTGTTAAATATGAGCTCTCTCAGTCTTACGTGGGTGTTGAATAGCTTAGAATTGGCAAATGTGAGTGGAAACCGACTGTCCTCTTGCCTAATTGCTTTTTCCTTGTTGTGGTTGAAATCTCTCGCCAAGATTCAGGTACTATTCAGGACACACACTGCTCTGAATTCCAAGCGTGTCTGAATGTGCGCATCCTTGATATCTGTGTGTGTACTGAGCCAAAGACAGAAAAGCTCCACTTTCTTCTTCTCTGACACCTACAAGGCTTCATAAAGGATGTTTTTCTTTTTTTTGCCAAGTTAGAGATTTAGTCAGTGTGATTTAAGGACAAAAGGACGAGAAAAGTAGTTTGGTTATTTCCATTTGACTCCACATCTGTGAATAAGAGAAGGAGATGGAGATGCACTCAGACTGTAGATGAACTGTTAACTTGACTAAAGAACAGCTCATCTGTCTTGTGTATGAGAATAGAATTGGACAGAACTAAAGGTCACATTTCTGAGGAGAAGAGGAGCTTGCATCGTCTTTCATACCAAATCTGCATTAGTTTTGTTTTGGTTTTTTTTGGAGCAGCAGAACCGCATTATGCCATCAGATTATCCAGTTCTTGTGTGTTCTCAATCAACATTGTCATTCCATTTAGCTTCCCCCGGCCACCGGAGGAATGTAACATTTTTTTAGAGCAATGGTTTGGTCTGGATTCAGAAACCACATCTCACATTTGTTTTTTTTTCAGCAGTTTAAATTCTTCTGTTCTGCTGTTCATGTGCTCATTGACGGCTGTTTGTTAGGACTGAAGAAGCAGTTGACCTACATCGCTATAGCCGCCTCGCTACAGCCAGCATTTCTTTACTGTTCAAGCTCCTCTTAGCTTTTTGTATTCATTCGTGTGTCTGTAAAGGAGAAGCTCTGAATGGCTACAGATGTTTCAACTTTAAAATCCCTCTTATTTTACTTCTTACATCATCCCTCTGAGATTAACTTTAAAAAGTGTTAAAGGATGAGCACAGAGTTTTTTAACGCCGTCATATAACAATAGTTGAAACCTGTTTTTCTTGCTGTAATGATTCCTCCTGTTCATACAGACAATTAGAAGATCCTTTCATAGTGTACTTACAATGGAAGTCATGGAAGACAAAATCCACAGTCCTCCTTCTGTGCTAAAATGTATTTAAAGTTGATCTGAAGCTAATATGAAGCTTCAGCAATGACCGTGAGTCAGCTCAAGTCTTCTATGTTTCAACGATACAGTGTTTTTAGTAGCAAAGTTTTTGTAACTATACTTCCACCACAGCTCAACAGAGAAACACTAAGGGACTTTATACTAAAAAGACTACCTATGGAAGGTATCCACTTTATTAAACTTAGCTCAGATGGCCGAAGCCTCATATCATAACTTTTAAATACATTTTTGTTTTAAGACAAAGTTGAAATGCTGTGAACACATTCTTTAAGCAGTTCCAGTAGCTGTGGTTGTCCACTGATTTAAGGGTTGGTGGGACTGATTTTTATTTTTTTTACATGCTTCTTATTGGTTAGTTCAAACAAAACTAAGATGAGTCAACATAATTGGAAATGAACTCAGTCCATCTGGTTCTTTTTAGATGTGTGACTCGCTCCTCTTGCCATCAGTTATTTACATTGGCTTTTTGTCCTTGTGTGCTGGGTAGTTAACAATATAATACTATACTACATAATACAATACTAAGTAACCAGGGTAAGATAGTGACCTGAAATGGCTGCACGCTATTGGCTGGGACTATTGGCTGCATCCACAAACCAGAACAATGAGCTGGAACTGTGTGAAAGCTGCTGTTGATTCTCAGTGGGATAGACTGCACTACCAAGCTTTCAACATCACAGAGAGTCATTTCAAAGTTGATATCAATGATTCACTTTCAATATTAATAATAATAATAATGATACAAAATAGCTTTAGTCAGCTTAGATTACTGGATGAGGCAGAGAAGGTGTGGAGCTGTTAGTCTCCAGCAGTGCTTGGTGCCTGTGTCTGATACGTGATACCCAATCCTCCCCCCCCCCCCCCCTGCACACACACTTTATATTCATCTAATGAAGGTGAATTGAATTAACAAGGTCACTGTCATGACATCCAGTTCCCAGCGGCCTGAAGACAGTAGACTTTTAGAGAAGGTATCAGATGACGAGCATAAGGAGACGCAGCGCTGGGAAGAAAAAAGAACCATTAAAAAAGAAAAAGGCTGCGTCACATTGATTTTTGTCTCGAGTTTGTCCCGGGACGGCAGAGCTCAGACTGTGTGACTCCAGCAGGGACACACGGACATGTGGACATCAATATGGCACCTCGGCCTAATGACCACATCTGATTTACTTCTTTTTTTTTCACTCACCAGATGAATTAGCAGCTGAGAAGTCATCAGAGAGAGTAAACCCAGATTACAAGCTGCCATTACAGCTAATACCCAATCATATATATATATATATATATACACACACACACACACACATCACACATCACACTTCTTTTGCATTCACCAGCATTTTCTTTTTTTCCCAAACTTGGACGCGGGACTGCGGCACACGTTCCCGAACCGCAGCCAACAACAAAAGGTGTTGTCAGTGAACGATGCTGAGGACAGACTGCCTTGTCACGGCCTAATTCCTGTAAAGCTCCAAATTACCTCATGAATATGCACCACTGGAGGAATTAGGGTCATTGCCTGTCAGTACGGTCAATATCAAGCCGGGTTTGGTTAGCATGAGAACAAAACAACAGTAGGAAAAGCATATGAGCAAACACTGCGGGGTTGCTCTGTAGTGCAGGAGAAAATCAGCACAAGTAACTAGTGATGAGACTCAGTGATTGAAATGTAGAAGGATAACAATAACTGATTAACTAATAGAATATAAAGTGTATGTTTCTGAGGCATTGCAAGTTGATACCTGCTGTGTCTACATACCATTAAAACTTATCCTTTGATTGAATGATTCTAATTTTACAGGCCGTCCCTCTGCCAGCATATTTCACACTCGCTCTCTAATTTAAAATTGCTGCTCGTCTAGAAGGTAAAGTCACATCTCCCGCAGTCTCCTGCTTCAGTGTGACACTGCTGAAAAGCTTGTTTTTTCTTTTTTCTTTATTCAAACTCTTCTTCATTTGTGCATCTGCAAAGGACAAGCTATCTTTTTCTTCTTCTTTTTTTTTCACCAAAAGTCTGAGCTGGTCACACTCAGCTCATATAAATTATTCATATAAAAGACATAGGAAAAACTCTTAATGCAGTCACAGAGTTAGCCCTTACATGCTGTTCAGTTGTAAAAACACACTACACATTTCTTCACCCCAAATATACAAAAATGGAACTATAATGCATCATTTGTGTTTGTTAGTTTTAATTTTGTGCAGATGAAACACTTTTATATATGCAATTGTCCAAATTAGACTACAAAATTCAAAACTTTTTGAATGTATTCTTCATATTCTAAAAAATATTCTCCTGGACCACAATAGTGACCCTGAATGTCTTTTTTTGCTCTCTGATAGGTTTATTAAGGATTAATGAACCATTAATAATGCCTGATGGGGAAGTTATGAATATAATAGATGAGAGTCAGAATATGAACAGTATGTAAGTGTTAAAGTTTAAATGTGTCCCTATTAGTGAGAACAATGATGTTTTAACTGTAGTAGGTTTAGAAGAAAACGTTATATTGCCTAATGAAAGAATATTATGAAGAGGAAACCATTTTTATACCCAAACACACACTTTATGGTCAAAGCCCTCTGTCAGCAGGTATTATAAAGAAGATTAGAAACTCATGTCTGTTTTTCAAGATCTTTTCAGCTCTCTGTAACCTTGAGCATGTTAGAGCAGCTGATTTGAATGCATTTGATATAAATGCAATATAAATTACATTTCTAGTATCATCCATTGAAAAGCTAACAGTGGCATTTCTCACATCTCTCTTACATGCTGCATCTTGATGAAGAAGATGAGAGCATACTTGAGAGAATATGAACCTCTCCTCTTTACACATAGTTACATGGCAGCTCTTAGTTTGATTTCCAGTGTAACTTGGTCAAAGCAAATATATGACTAAACATAGTTAGAAGGTTTGGTTGAGGATGTAACATTACCAGGTTGTGACAAGCAGAGCATTGTATAGAGGAGAAAACAGCTGTGCTCCGCTCAACAGCTGTGCAAGTGAAACTGGCACGCAGCACCTGCCAGGTTTAATACCCAGCGTTGACCTTTGACCTGAGAGGAGGCTGACCTCTGTAGGGCTTGTACCAGTAACATTCAGGCAGACAGGAGGTGACTGCACAGGATAATAGTAACCCACAGCGTTGTAACACCAACACTATAATTATATCAGGGGTTTATTGGTTAAACAAAAGTCACCAAAATGCAACAGGATGTGGATCCTAGGTAAAAATTGTTATTGTCTGTTCAGCTACTATTCTACTTTCTGATTTAAGAGAGCAAAACTTTACTTAAAGTTAACGCCTGCATGTCCCTTGTGTGTTTTTGGTAACTTATAGATAGTTGTCAGCTATTGTAACTTAACTACTAATTTACACAAGTTACTCTTCTTCTGTTTTTTTTTGCAGCTATCAGACAGGTTCAGGTTCATTAGGTTCAAGGGTATCTTTATTATCCCAGAGGGGCAATTCAGGGGGGTTCACACCACTCTCAGGACTGTACTAGAGATGGTCCTGATTAGCAGGTAGGTCATTAAGTGTAAATGACGTGTGACTTCAATCACATTTGGAATTTACCTGGATATGAGACACTGATAGATTGAAATAATGAAAGCCTGTGATGAATTGATTAATATAGATATTTGGTGTGATTTAGTACAGAAAGACTAATATAACTAAGATACATATTCAAATGGAAATAAAAACCCATGTAGATAACAGTAATAGTACAACAATTAGAGATGTATTGGTGAGATTGTTCATGGGGAAACAAAATAATGAAATGTAGATTAACACAGAGGCACTGCAAGTCTGGCTTCATATAATCAATAAAAGGCTGCCATATGTTTAAAACATTTCACTTATGTTTCTCAACCAACATGTGTTTATTTTTCTAGCTTCTAGTGTTTTGGCAGTAATCAATATGATTTCTGAAAGCTTAACAGGATTCCCATAACTACCCAGCATGCAAAATTCAGGAACCACTGGGAAATAAATATTTCTTACATCTGCTTAAAAGTTGTATACAGTACCATTAAAAAGTACTGTTCACTTGAATGAGAAAATGTGTCCAGACTTTTGATGAAGGACTATAAGATGTGAGTTATGTTTGTGTACCTTACACAGAGCCATGTAAAGCTGAAGTTCAGACTACATGTGACCCCGTCTGTGTGCAGGTCACTCCATAACTTCTCATCCAGATTTATTCTCCAATCTCTCCTCCATCTTCTTGTCCCAGATAATCTGAGTCACACACAGCAGCGCTTTATACAGTCTAGAAATAGCTTTATAGAAAGGTTGATCACTGTCATAAAGTTCCACTAAGTTTTAAAGTTGCCTCTCAACTGTTGATAGCTTATTAGAAAACTAGATTTCTGTTTAAATAGCTTAAAAGACATTCTGGTTGTAATGTCCTGTATGGCTGATGCCTTTTATACTAAGTTCCTATTCTTGAAAATCACTGGTAGTAGTAGGAGCCCAAACCAAATTAGCAGGAGTACATCAAGCATGGACTGTATTCATTTATAAAGGATTTGATTTTTAGAAGACATTTTGATACATTTGGAGTCCCGTTTGTATAAAATATTGATAGGGATCACCTCATTCATCCCCACCCACTCAATGAACCTCATATAAGAAGATATAGATAAACTATTCCCTTCTTATCTATGCTTATTTTAGTTATTTATTAGTATTTTTTATTACATTTCTGGGATTCACCTCTTTCCGTTTTATAAGATTTTAGAAGAGGTCAAGAGCACTCACACCAAGATAAGAAAAATTAGTCATTAGTCAAAAAAATCATTCATCATCATCATTTAAATGTATACATAAAAAACACACAAATATCATGTGATGTAGAAAAGTATAAAAGTTAGATTATTTTTCAGAGTGATTATAATAATTAGATTATTAAAGTCATGGGTTAAAGAAATATTATTAGCCAATTGATGCCAATTAGGACTATAATACATATAAGTTAATTTAGCAAGTACATTGGTGTAATTACTGCTAAAGTTCATCTAATTCTTCTTGCTACCTTATTTTTGGTGGCATCTCTCTGATTTCTGCACGTGCCACCACACCTGCCCCTAGTGTTTACATGGTGGTATCTATGCTAATAAATGACATCATTCAGCACACCTGGGTAAGAGCAGATGTGGCTGGTTAATAATGTTTGGTGCATCTGGAATTGACTCCTCTTATTTTTTCTCTTAACAGAAATGTCAGAGAATGTTGCTGCATGAGGCTCGGTGTTAGTCCAGTCGGGCTTTATCAAAGAGTTTCACTAATGAGGTTTGATCACAGTTTAAAGTTTAGTCTCTTCAGGCTGACTCTCTGCATGTTTTAGATGTGAGATGTTTGTATGGATGATGTTTGTATGGTGTCATTAGTAAATCCATACAGATGAAGTGTCTGAGGTTAATGGAGTAAAACATGCACCTGGTGTGTGTTATGGATGGTGGTGTGAAAGGCTGGTCAGTGATGCACTGGTGCTGACAGAGTGACAACATACAGCCATCCTGCCTCATTAATCAGAGCAGGAGGGAAGGTAATGAAGACAAGACATGCAGGGAAAGCATCCAATCAACAGGCCATGTGTCTGTGCAAGCATGTCTTCCTGTTGTTGCAAACATGTCAAAGTTAATTGAGAGGAAAGGGGTGAAGACGCTCCACTCGGACAGAGGATTAGAGTCGGAACCCAGCTTGTATTTCCAGCGCAGCTTTTCAGGAGATTTATGTGGAAGGATCTCTGATAAATCACTTATTTATTTGTGTTTGTCACAGTGAGTCAGCACACAGCGGTGGTGTGGTGGTGGTGGTGGTGGTGGTGGGGGGGGCAGGATGACGCCCTCTCCTCCACACAGTGCCGGTGACACGCCTCAGCAAAACACTTCTCTCTCTCAGGCAGGAGTTATTCCACAGCAGGACTTCACACAGATGGACCGCAGAGGCCATAAAGATAGCTAACGTGATGCTCGGGCCTCACTCAGTCACCGCTCCTCTGTCCTCTCTCTCTCTCTCCCTCTGTCTCTCCCTCCCTCTCTCTCTCTCTCTCTCACCCCTCCTCTTATTCTTATCTGTTTTGTTTCCGGAGTGCCGAGTAATTACAACATACAGCTTTTGCCAAGTCAACATCGCAATTAAAATAATAGTTTCCAGGAAAGCCACAGTGAGTGGATGGAGGATGATAAGTCTGTCTGAATAATTCAAACAGCAGATAGAAAAACAGCTTTATTTATTTCATTTTACTGTTCCACTCCATGGAGCTTACAAGCATTAAGTGACATCCTGAAGAACTGAGTGATTTGTTAACATGCAGTTACACTTTGTAGACTGAGACCAGAGGCTCATATAAGTGACAACCCCCCCCTCCCCCCCAACCCCAGCAGTTATTCATAGCTTTATAGTTTTTACACCGTTTTATAGAAACAGTCGTAAATCTGAGTTAACTGTCCTCATTTAACTTTAACTTCTGTCCTCTAGACCCCAGTAAGAGCTCACCTGCCTTCACATCGCTTCCCATTCTACTTTCTTGACACCTGATGGTTGAGCTGGGGACTAGAGAAATGAAGTCAATTGGCTCAGGGATGAGGGATGAAAGGTTTGATGTATTTACGATGCAAAAATAATATTAATAATAAAAAAAAACACATTTAAAATGAAAAACCTCAAGAGGATTGGCTCAAAAAGTGGAACAGCACAGTGAAAATCCTCTCAGCTGTGGTGACGGACAGACTGTCTGTTTCAACAGCTTTCAGTCACCATGCAGCACTGTCGAAAACATTACAACAGCGCTGATTTAACACTGTATCACTGATGGAATGCACATCTAAAAATGCTCAGTTTTTTTAGTTTGCAGCAACTTCGTGCTTCATTTTCTATTCTCATAGCGTCAAGAAGTTGTTTTCCTCTGCATGCTGACACTGCTCGCTGCAGTTTACAGTCAACAGTGTCCTGTGCTGGCTGTTGCACTCGTCTAGAATGATAAACACATGCTGTCAGCAGATTTTGCTCTTTGGTTGGTCAGATAATGTTCAATATGATTCCTATTCTATCATGTGTACACACAAAACAAAAGCAGATGACTGTTGAATATCCAGATCGTGGGAAATGGCTCAGTTCAGATGTTACGAAAGGTTGCACTGTCCCAACATCTGCCCCACACATCTGTCCCATCATCTCCTGTAACATGACTTTTAGTTTTTAGGATGTTAAATAGCCTGTGTGAGCTAATGTGTAAAAGGAGAGAAGATGGATGTATTTAGTGTTGATGGATTCAGGCCCTCTTACTGTTTATTTAAATAAGAAAGGAGGATTTTGCCATTTCCTCCAAAAATATGTCATTTTTCCAGAACCGCTCGCCAAGCTGATCTTTCTTCAAACACGGCAACTTTGCTTCATCGTGTGACTCGTGTGCACGCAAAGACTCAGAAACAGAGAGAGGTGCAGATCACACGCCAACTAACTTTTCTAGAAGATTCAGCTCCACACCTCACCTCACCTCACCTCTTTTCTTTTTTCTTTTTTTTATTGGATGATGTTCTCTGATGATTCACTGGGCCTCATCAGTGTGCTGCTGCGAGTGGGTACCTTATCAGATTTTAGCCCGATAATTACCAAGATGAGTTTTATTGCTGTGCTCCAACTCCGGAGCTGCTAGATCAGCTCCAAGGTCCTTCACGGCTTGTTTGGGAGCCTCTGTGTTCTGCCTGTTGAGTGCCTTCCATCCTGTTTATCTTCCAAATGTTCTCTCTTTCAACTCCTGTATTCTCTGAGGTCAATATATATATATTTTAAAAAAAGGTTTGGATCTGTTTTGATGCTCCCACTGCAAACTTAAGTGGGTGGGTTGAGATATTACTGATGTCTGCTGCACACAAAATGATGTTTTAATGAGCTCATCTCCAGCTATGATTCACAGTAAGGTGCTAAGTGTGTGTGTGTCTTAGCTAGAAGTCAAATGAGGTCATCCTCATTTAGGATGATTTAAAAAAAATTATTGATTAATCTACAGATAATTTTCTCAGTTAATCTTTTGCTTTTATAATATGTGAAAAAATAGTTGCTTCCATTGTCCAACAAACGTCCAGAACTAAAAGATGTTTAATCAGCTGTTGATTTAAATGTTTTGATCATTGGAACAGACTTGGCAGAAATGGAACATAATATTCATAAGCATGTTTTAATTAGTGTATATTCACCTGAAAATAAGAATGTTTATGTTTTTGTGACCTTAGAATGAGCTGCACAGGAAGTGTGTTCTCCTCCACAGAGCCCACCATATTTCTACAGTAGCCCAGAATGGACAAACCAAACACTGACTCTAGAGAGTTTGTTTTTTGTAGGACTGGGTATCGTTTAAAAAATGATGATACCTGTACCAATCCAAGTATCCTTAAAGTGACACTGATACCAATAGAGTACTTCATTTCATACCCATCATGTGAATAAAAGCATTACATTGCATACAATGCCACCACTCCTCCACATCAAAATGACTAGATTTATACACAAATGCATTTTGAAATTCTTCAAATGATTAAATTTAGTAATCGACGAACGCTTGCATTGATTGGCTGTGAGCAAGTCCATACAATTAGTCATATTTTCTAGCTCTGGGTGCAAAAAGGATTTGGATTACAGGTATATTTTGACAGAAGACGTTTCCATACTACTTGACATTGATTTATTTTGGTTGATACCTTTTTAAAGGTATAGAGTACTGATACCCCACCCAAGTTTTTCATGTTGTTTCTCCTACACGCCTGAAAGGACTCCCTACACCATGCGTAGTTTAGTGTGCTAGCTCCTACACTGTTGATCCCACTAAATCATACACACTGGTCATTAAAGAGCTAGAACCACAGAATGTTTGGCATTCTTGCTTAAAAAATATGGAAACAGTTAATTATTTTTAATTTATTGCACACAAAACAAACAGAAATAAATACATAATAAATGAAACACACATAATACATGCAGAGCATTGAGAGTAGGAAAATAGAATAATAACTAACAGAAGAGAAATGTGCAGGAGGAGCCAGTAAAACCAATACGACCTTGTCAAGTAGTCCTCCTATTGTAAGACATACAACATAAAAACTTAAGAATAAAGAAATGCATGCAAAGACAAAGGCTTGTGTTATAAGTGTAACAGATGGAATATGATTGTGAGAGCAGTTATGATGCTGCATTACATTGATCCAAAAAGAAAAGTATGGTTCATTTTTATTTAATGATTTTAGACTGGTGAAATTTCTGTTCTGATTTGGTAAACAGATCCAACAGAGAGGAACTCAGAATCTAATTGAAATTTTTGAAAGAGCCCTTAAGAAGGTGAGGTGGAGATTATTGGCTCATCCTGTATTGTAATTAAAGATTTAGAAGTTGAAATTTTGAAAACATACTGAGAGAAGGTTGTGACTAGATTAAAAAAGCCACGTAGTTCACTTTCAGAGCCTGAATATGCGCCTCGGTTTAATGAATCCATTGGTGAGTTGATGTAACCAGTGGCTTTTTTTGCGTGTATCTTTCCTTTTTAACAATGCAAACGTATCAATAGTCAGAGCCAAATGAATGGAGGCTGTGTTCTGTACACCAGCACTGAAATGTTCATGCTAGACTTGTTTGGCTGGCAGCCTCTCATGTTCCGCTGCCTGTGAGATTAGCTCTCCCGATGCTAACCCAAATGCAGTCTAGTTCGTCAAATCCCTCTGCTTCATCCCCCCGAGACCAAACCACATGCCAGTGTATTAAACGGGCTTCTATGACTAACCGGGGCTTTCAAACCAAGCACGGCATCGCACAGAGGAAGACCATTGTTTTCAAAGCAGAACGCAGCCATGCTTTTCTAAACTTCTGCACAAAAGTGATGGTCTAGATTTTCCACCAGATTCTATGCTCTTAATTCAATTCAATTCCACTCTGCATGAATCTCTTTGTTGTTTCTAGTGTGGAAGACCAGAAGAAGAATCAGACACTCTCCTCTATGAAGACACATTATAGAGATTGTTAACATACTTCAAGGATTTTTTTCTGCTTCTTCTGCTCAAATATATCATTTCATCTCTCTCTTTTCTTTCCATAAAGTCTCTTCAGTAGTTTCTGCTCCAGGTCACACTTCCTTACTAACTCGTGACTGGTGTCATGAAAAAAAAGAAAGAAAAAAAACAGTAGGAATTGCTAAGTCACATATTTTCATGGTAGACGGAGCGCAGTGTACCGTATGTCAAATCACGTCTTCCTTTAGCTTTCTTATGCTCACCTGTATTTCACTAGTTTTAGATGCTAGTACTTTGATTTGCAGTGAATGGATGAGTGCAGGTTCATTTTCTTGCTCAGGGACACTTTGATAGAACAAACAGTTTTCTCAAGGATTCAACAAGTAACCTTTGAGTTATGTGGAGAGACCTTACTGCACAGTTTCTCTCTAATGTGTTACTACTTCGCTGTACTACTGCATTGCATATAGACAGCTAGTCGGATAGAGGATACAATGAGTAAGACTGTAAGTTCATTTGATAGCTAACATCACAATGGTTTGGTGTGATAACTTTACTAACTGTAGCAAATGAAGACATTTCAGCATATTTAGTATTCTGTACACTGTAGCAGAAACGTTTCAGGGTTGTTGCAAATGTTGAGGAGGCTGCAGAAGCTACAGAGCTCAGGGTTTGATACAGTTAGAGGGATGTTGAGTGATGCTCTAGTCTCATTTAACATTAAAGAAGAAGAAAAAAACGGTACAGTTCCAACAATCTGCTTAAGTAGAATTCAGTCCAAAAATGTGTTTCTCCAAATGATTTGAAATAAAACGAGGAGGATGGAGACTCAACATGACTCATCCACTATGTAGCTTACACGTGCTAATACAGGTACGATTTAGTCACGTTATTACAATGAAGTGTAATCGTCAGTTGAGTGTGTGGGGTTGTGATGTTCGGTTAGACTTTGAGCATAATAACTTGGCCTGTCACCATAGTTACATTATCGACTAATCATACAGTAACGTAGTAATCAATGGAATATGTTACTTTAGCTGGAAGGCTTAGATACTCTGATTACTACTAGTGGAATCTACTGGTTCAATATGAGCTGTTATTTGTGAACTGTGATTGTAAGGGGATCAGTGATGTGTGCATTCAAAGGTATTAGCTACAATACAATGCAATCAATCATTCTTAGTAGTTCTTAAATCCCATTTTTGAAAAATAAGATTTATGAGTCCCATGATTGGGAAAAATAGACGGTGTTACAGCAGCAAGTGGATAGCACAAATAGAAAGAGCATCAATAAAAGGAATGAAGAAGAATAAATAATAAGTAAGTACACAAACAATACAAACTGGTCATAAAAATAAAAAATAGCAACATATACAAGAGTAATATTGTTGTTGTGAGATTGATAATATACTTTGAGTCTGATAGTGAACAATAATATATGACACAGTTAAATGGTAAATAAATGTGTAATGTGATTCCAAGCCGTCTCTTGCTATTTAATCAGAACACGCTTTACAAATTGCTTCACCACCATCAATATTAGAAAGCATGAAATATCTACACACACTGCTGACATTTAAGCAGGCAGCAACACACACACACACACACAGAGAGAGAGAGAGAGAGCCGTTGTATGGAAAGTTGGACTGTGTTGCTGGCTGCTCCATCAACTGTCCCACTATTGCCCAGGTGACATCATAGTTTAATTTACATATCAATAGCTTTTAGGTTTGAATAGTTGGTGCTTTCAAATAAGGGGAGAAGGTTTTACACTGCAGTCATCATGCTTTCTGTACACGTTCCTGCTTAATGTTGAACAACAGGAGGCTGATTTTTTTTTTAAAAAGGCACAGTGACACGTTGTGGTGCAGTAGCTGCCATCTTCTCTGCAGTGCATCTTTGATAATAATTGAAAAGTGAGTCACTTCAAACAGAGCAGCCTTTTATATTATGTTTGACCATAAAGCAGAGCTGTTTTTGTTCCTCCAGGTGTTTGACTCAAAGTTCATCGTCTTTTATATAGAAATGCTCTTTATGATTCATCTTTACCACCATCTCAGCAAAAAGTACTTTAAGGATCTAAATCATTAATTATGTCTTATGTGCATTGTAGTATTATTTGAGTCATTTTTTGCACTAGTACTTTTACTTGAGTCATTTTTTACAGTGTTTTTTTTTTTTACTTTTACTTAAGTACAATTTCACTCAAGTCACAATACTTCTACTTGAGTAGGACATTGCAGTACTCTTTACACTTGTGAATAACAGCTGGAACATATTGATAAATGAAATAAAGCAGTATTAAGCACAGGATTGCTGTTCCACTTGAAAATGAAGGTCTGGCATGTCGCCACTAACATGATTGACTATAGTGGATGCACTGCTTTTTTTTTTGACAAACAAGTAGCACAAATGGTTTAATAGCTGTAGTGTTAAGACAACATCTTATTGATCGGTTGCTTTTTATGTTCTTGCGTCTGAGAATAAAATCCATAGTTCATCTGAATGGATGGAAGTGTAGCGGGAAAGTCTCCAAATGATCCAAAGCCATGGTGGAGTTTAACAGTAAAGCACACTGCATTAGAAACGCTGCAGTATATTAATTTGATGAATTGTACATCACAGGTTTGATCATTGTTACTAATAGTGATCATTTGTCTAGCAGCAATAGCTTACATTTAGACTGATGCTTAGGACAGCAGGAATTAAGAGAAGTCACACACCATCTGTTGTTTGGGTGTAGTGACATGTTTCCATCTCAAATTGTTTTTCAATTTCAATGTCATCAGGGAATTAAAGCAAATATGGCGGAGTAGCTGCCCACCTCCAGATAGCGAGGTGAAAAACATCCCTGTAGGCACGAGGCCGTGTTTATAGCACGCGTGTCAGTATTCTCTCTGTAAATCTTAGCTGCCGTGTCTTAAACTGGAAGAGGTCGTTTAAAGTGAACTTCTCCTTCCTGGTATTGATTTCACACGCACACGCACACACACACAGAGAGACAGACCTGTGTGCATTTACATGGCTCACTCCAAGACTTCAGAGCTGCTCTGTTTCTGAGGGAGGAAAACAGATTTATTCTCCAGCAACAGCAGCGAGAACTGAAACATGTAGCTTGAGTCACATTTTAGTTATTAGATTTGTGTGTGTGTGTGTTTCATGTTAGTTAAAAATAGAGATATCAGTCTAGTTTGTGTCAGTGAAATCTTCTAAAAGCCCCTGGTTGATGGTGTGTTCTCATCTATTGTGAGGTTGACTTTTTTAATAGCACACTGGTTCAGAGTCATTACGTCACTTTGCTGTGCAGTAATACAATAGCCTCAGTATATCCAGTTGTTATTCCTGAACTCATGCTGTTTGATTAGAGCTTCTTGCTCAATCAGGGTAACACCCATATACACTATGGCTCATGATAAAGTTAACATGAGCTTACTTTCTTTTTCTAAGTGTCAACATGCTGCATGAGTTCATACACTTGTTGTCTAGAGTTCAGTGGGAGTGATGCTTTTCTCCTTCAGCTAACATTACTGTTACTGAAAGTCATGATGCTGCTTATTAATGCAACAGCTCAATCAGCTTAATGTGTGTAATGTGTGTGTGTGTGTGTGTGTGTGTGTGTGTGTGTGTGTCAACTGTTGAGTTTTCTAACCGGAGCTTCTCATCACGCTTGGTATCATTTCCACTGAAGCACACTTACAATACAAATATTAGCAGACACATTGACGGGAATCATTTGAAGAAAAACTTAAGTGTTTGGATTCTTCTTTAAATCTCTTGCTCTTAATGAAAACGCCATTGTGAATTTCAACAAATTGAAATCCTCCTGCTTTACACCAGGATCTTTTATCGTGCCATCCTGATGAAAATGAAGGCTGTTTACTGTGTAGTGACTCTTGAGCCTTGATTTTTAATCTCTTTGGAGCTGAGGCCTCGTCCTCTCTCAAGGTTGGCCATTTTATGGGTTTGTGCTGCATCAGGTATTTGTGTGAAGCTCAGCCTGCTTTGCCCCTGTCTGCTCCCTGTCTGCCTGCCTGCCTGCTTCCTGTCTGCTCCCTGTCTGCCTGCCTGCCTGCTGCCTGCCTGCCTGCCTGCCTGCCTGCTTCCTGTCTGCCTGCCTGCCTGCTCCTTTGCCTGCCCCCTGTCTGCCTGCCTGCCTGCTGCCTGCCTGCCTGCCTGCCTGCTTCCTGCCTGCCTGCCTGCTCCTTGCCTGCCCCCTGTCTGCCTGCCTGCCTGCTCCCTGCCTGCCCCCTGCCTGCCTGCCTGCCTGCCTGTCTGCTTCCTGTCTGCCTGCCTGCCTGCCTGCCTGCCTGCCTGCCTGCCTGCCTGCCTGCCTGCCTGCTTCCTGTCTGCCTACCTACCAGCCTGCCTGCCTGTCTGCCTGCTTGCCTGCCTGCCTCTCTGCCTGCCTGCCCACCAAACACAAACTCACTTCCTCTTTTAACCAATGCTCACCGCTTCATTCCCTCTACACACAATAATAAAAAGAGATGTGTGTATTTTCACATGCACTGTGTTAACGTCACATCGATGGAGCTCAGAGCCGTGACTCTCAGCTATGTGTGTGTTATTTAAGAGCAGCAGTTTACAGTAGGACGGTAGGACACCAGCTGAATTTGAGCGTTGCGGCCTTGTGTGAGCGTCCACACACTCTTCCCCCCAGCAGTCCATATCAGCACACGCTCCTGCAGCTGTCCGCTCAATACTGCACCGCCCGGTTTAAATAGACCAGATCTCACCCAGAGCACGTTTCACAGCCGTGCAACTTCTTTCCATCCAGACTCACAGGCTGCTGGGAAACGCCTGGATGTTCTTACACCACCACCGCGAACAATCACAGGGCAAAACAAGGTGACATGATCGGTCCATAGGGAAGCTTAATCACCAGTGATTCATACTGTTGCCCTGTTTATTTTTTAGAACCATACATCCATGAATCACTTTGAGGGAGAAACTTTCACTTTTAATTTGAGCATTTAGAGGAATTCCTCGAATGTTTAAAATAAATACACAAAACATAAATCATATTTGCTGTGTCTGTTATTAAATGTCTTCTCTCTACAGCAATAATTCAATTCAATTTTATTACTATAGCCCAACATCACAAATCACAAATTTCTCTCATGGGGCTTTACAGTGTGATTGCTTCTATCCTCAGGTCTTCTATATTAGACAGTATGCATGATGCTTTCTTGGCTAAATTGCACAGCAGAGAGAACCCTGGGGATTACATATGACCAGCAAGTCTCCCCTCAGATACAAGCAGCTGCTTCAATGTGGCCTGTGAGGATCCGCTCTCCCCCCCCCCCCCCCCCCATCTTCCTCCTCCTCCCACCTTTCCCTCCACATCTCTCCTCTTGGCGTCATCCCTCCCGGCATTGACTGCCACAGAAAACAAGGCTGCGAAGGACTCAACTCTCCCCTCCTCTCCCCCATTTTTATTGGGTCGTTCCCCCTCCCGTCGTCTATTTTAGTCGGCTGAAAAAAACGTTACATGTGGACTTGATTGGGAGGTTGTCATGTGGTGGGTGGTGGGTGGTGTTATGGAGGTAATACCTGAGAGGATGTCTGCTGCTGGGATTATGGGTACAGCAGAGGAACTGAAACTGAATTAAGAACTGAAACTGAATAATTTACTCAATTCACTGATTAGTTAATTGACAAACAGTTTGAATAATCTGTGAATTCCTTAGCTTTTTTGCTTGATCAATAACTTATCATTATTTCAGCTTCTCTAATGTGAGAATTTGCTCTTTTTTTTAAGAAAAACTTTTCTGATTGTAAACTGAATCTTCAGGGTTCAGGTCAGCTGGTGAGGAAGTTTTCACTATTTTCTGACACTTGACAGACTAAAAGATGAAACAACTAATCAAAAATATATTTGCAGTTTGATGACAATAATTGTCAGTTACAAATACAATGCAAATACACACCAATATTGAGACTTATTATTTTGTCCTTCATAATAAAATCACTGATAATTATATCTGTATCTGTATATCTGAATAATGGAAAAAATAAAAAAAGGAAAAAAAACACAAATATACAATAACTGTCAGGCAGTCCAGGTGTACTGTTATATTAGAGTCTTTCATTACCTGTTCTCTCTCTTCCCTAAATAGCGGCTTGAAAATTCACATGATGTGTTGAGTTCTGGAAAAGTTGAGTATTTCACAACACAGAAATGATAAGTGAAACCACTGCAAGGTTCAGATCATTCAAACTTCAGATCACACTTTAACTGCTATATTTAATGTGAGCTGTAATACAAGGATCTCTATATGTTGTGTGATTTTATGCATGCTCACATATCTGACCCGCATGCTTTGTTTGTGGGTGAATCCAATCTACATATTTTCCAAGCATTGGTTATGTTGGGACAAGGTTCACTGACTTTCTGCTGGAGTTTCACTTATATTTGCTGACATAAAGGTATTTTAGGAACAAACTGTTGTGCTCCTTGGTTGTCAGGATGTTTTAAAGTCTCTTACTGTAAAACGTATATTGCAACAAGCTTGAGTTCATAAGACGGGTGTAGTCCAGTTGTTGGTGTGGTTCTTAGTTGGGAAATAATTGCGATTGGACAGTTAATGTACTTGAAAGTGGTGTAGTGGGTTTTTTTGTGAAAGCTGAGAATGTCTACACAAAACAATGAGATTTAAAAGAAATGGGCTGGCTGGAAGATTGAAGTAGAGAGTTAAGGTTAGTTCTCAGTGAGCTCAGTCACCACAGTATAGCTGTGTGTGTGTGCGTGTGTGTGTGTGTGTGTGTGTGTGTGTGTGTGTGTGTGTGTGTCAGAGCCTCCACGTGTTAACACTGAACTCTAATCCCGTTGTGCAAAGCTCTACCAGCACCATTTATTTGATCTACAGACTCCACACACAATTAATGATTTTTTTTCTCCTTTCTCTCCCCCCCTCGCCCTCACCCCCACCCCGTTCTCTCATCCTGCTGCTCCCATGCCAATCTTCTCGCTCACTTCCCTTTTTTTTACCCCCCTTTTCACCACATGTCTTTTTCACAGTCCTGTCTCCTCTCATTATTCTGCACATTCCTCTCTCTCCCTCTGCCCCCCCCCCCCGCCTCGTCATCCTCCCTCTTGCTCCTACATGTGATTTCTTTTATCTCATTCTTCTTTCTCTCTATCCGATCTACCTTCACATCCTCCCTCTCTCCCTCTCTCTCTCTGTATCTCTCACTCTCACTCTCTCTCTCACCCTCCCTCCCCTCTCCACTTCTCTGGCAGGCTGCTCATTGCAGTGAGTCAGTATCATGGAGGCAGGCAGCGGGGCTGCCGCAGCGGTGGGGAGTGCAGCACTAGGACTGCTGGGAGCCACAGCTTCGTCCAGCCATGACATCTTGGACAGGTAAGAGGACAGGACGAGGCCTGCGTACACACACACACCTCAGGATCAAACTCCCCCAAACATTTCACATCGGAGTGAGGAGGGGAGGAAGAGTGTGTGTGTGAGAGAGAGGAACCACACCTAAGGTTGTGGTTTGATGAGCATGCTAGTTTGTTTATAGTCAGAGTAGGGGGCATGGAATGTCTGTGAGCGCGCGTGTGTGTGTGTGTGCGCGTGCGTGTGCATACTCGCACACAAAAATCACATGCTCTCTGTGAGTGTGTGTGTGTGTGTGTGTGTATGTGTATGTGTGTGTGTTCCTCTGTGTCATCACACTCACTGTAATGCACTCAAACGCTCAGCTGGTGACAGTTGGGAGAATATGGTGTGTGCTGGATTGTGTGTGCGCGTGTGTGTGAATGTGCATGTGCTGGAGTGTGTGTGTGTGTTGATAGAGGAGGGGTGTTACTTGGCGGCTTCTATGCCTCAAGGAGAAATGACAGCAGGGTATGCGCAAGCAGGGGAGGAGGAGGAGGAGAGAGAGGATGGGGGGGGGGGGGGGCAACGGTAGATGTGCCCGAGCGCTACAGCTGAGCTGATAGGGCGAGTTTGCACAGTCACCATCCCACCCCCTATTTAACCCCCACCCACACCCCTGTCAACCCCATAGCAACTAGGCGACAGCCATCACTAACCGTCACTGCTGGAAACCCCTCATTGAGATTTCCTTTATTGACGTAGCTAGTCAACTCCCAGCTCCAACCAGCACCACCACCGCTGCTGCTGCTGCCGCCGAGTGTATCAGCTTTCAGCGAGTTACGTCATCGCTACAGCTGTACGCCCACACCCACATGCCCGTGCACTGTCATCATACACACACATATACACATACACACACCCACCATCGAGCATGTACATTCACAAGAACATATATGGACTCCAGCTTACACACAGACACACACACATATATATATATATACGCTTCACACGGGGGTGTTTCAGGCCGAGCATCACTGTCACTGATGAACACGCATGCACACACACACAACAAACACCCAAATGGGTTTGTTGTTAGAGGCATCTCTGCATGCCCCCCCTCTCACTCTCATCATGGCAAGCGCTTTCATCACCTGGCAGGTGCTGTTTGGATATCACTTATCTCCTCTACATTACAGTTGTTACCTCTCTCAGCCAGTGAGGTATAACTAATCTCCTCCTCGTCCTGCTGGGGATCTCCTTTTTGACACATCCTCTACAATCAGAGATGGAAATGAATGCTTTCGCCGTGACTCATTGACTCACTTACTATCTCTGTTAGTCACCACTCATTTTCAGCAGGCCTCTGTGAAATCATACCTCTGCATCTACAACTGTTCCTCAAGTCACCCAACCAGGTAGCCAATGGCTCCTGTGCTCATATTATTGCTTAGGCGGCATGAGGCAGGTTTATTCCCGCTGCTGGATTACAGTATATGTGCGTGTGTGTTTATGTGTATATTTTTGCAAATGTATATTATCTTTTTTTTTTTGGGATGGTGGCTGACAGTTAAGGCTGCTCAGCCCCCCCTCCACTTACCCCTCGCACACCGCCCCTCCAGTCCCGAACTGGGTCTAAATCCTGCACTGAGGTTACCATGGCAGCAGCAGCTTAGCATACATTAGACAGCGGTCCAACATTACTACAGAGAGTGAGTGAGTGAAAAGAAGAGAAGGGGGGGAAAAAATAAAAAAGAGACAGGGTAAAGAGGACGATGAAGAAAAGACAGGGGAAGCAAGCGAGCAATAAAGGAAATTAGACGTTCTTCTTTTCAATGCAAACGATGTATCATCATTGTTATATGCTGTATACATATTAGGATGCATTTGTTCAGTGTGCTTTATTGCAGCAGATTATTTGTCCTATCAGAGACGACAGGGAGGGCGTTTGGCCGGGGGGGTTAGCGCATTATAAAAGTTGTCCGGTGAATCCCGATGGGCGAGCGGATGAGAGGATCAGTAGCCAGCACCAAGCAGGGCGGATTGGGGACACACACACACACACACACACACACACAATCTCCCGCAGGAGGTGACATAGAGAAACAGATTGAAAAAGCTGTAAAACATTATGCTGTTTGTGATTGGCTAATCCGGTCAGACAGGTGAGCAAACAGCAGAGCAGTACTCTGTGGAAGGAGGACCGCAGCAGCAACCGAGCTCTCATCAATCTGTAACTAAAGTAGATCATGTAGCTGCTGTGAGGTACACGCAGGCTGCTCCGGGTGCATGCTCCATTTACTTGTACAAGCATTCAAGGTTAGTCATTTGATGTTTTTGGTATCTTTCAATTGATAGTACCAGTTTAAGGGAGGGTCTGTTGAATCATCCTTTAGGCTGCTTTATGGGAAATGTAGCTTTTTTTTGGAGCTTGACCTATATTTGGATCTTAAAATCAGGATATCTCTGCCTCTGCTGGTTTGATTTTGATTATTCTTTTTTTAAATTTTAAAAGAAATGTACAGTAGTGGTCAGAACAGGTACGTTATAGGAGCCTTGAGTTTCCAATCATTTCTGCAGTGCTGCTTTTTCTGTGATGGAATGATTTGAACACATATGTCTCAGCCACAAAAAGCATTCATGTATTTTGGTTCCTTTATAAATTTATTACAAGTCTGCTGCATAAAAATAATCATCTTTGTGATGTAGAAAGTTGTTTCAATCAAATGTGATTTGTGATATGGCCATTTAACTTTTAACTTCTTGTGAGTGATTATGATTGACTACAACTGAATTACTTCTCTAAGCCCGTTTAAACAGGGTTGTTTGATACACTTATTAGACTTGGCCACAAACACTAAAGTGGGAAGGTCTAAGGAGCTAAGCATGGATCTCAAAAAGCAGATCATTGATTTGAAGTTGGTAAAGTCACTTAGAGCATTTTTTAAAGCAGCTACAGGTCCCATGATCAACTATAAGGTGCATTGCACAGTTGTGTGACACGCAACAATAAGGAAGGAAATGCACTAGATGCTGAAAGACTAGTCAACCAAGAATCACCAGAAAGCAGGTGTGTGATGAATTAGAAGGTGCTGGAACACTGGCATCACTGTGAACAATCAAGCATGTTGTACATGTCCATGAACTCAGAGGCTTCCATATAAGAAGGAAGCCTTTATTCCAGGAGCAGCACATTAACACTAGACTGATATTTGCTGTTGAGCACATGGACAAAGAAAAGGCCTTCTGGAGGAAAATTCTGTGGTCTGAAGAAAGAAAATGGAGCTATTTGGCCATTATGATCAGAAATATGTTTGGTGGAGAGGAGGTAAGGCCTTGACCTACCACTAAGCATTGTGGTGGTAGAATTACCCTCCAGGGCTGTTTTTCTGCCAGTGGAACTGCTGCTTTACAGAAAGTAAATAATAATGAAAAAGGAAGCTTACCTCCAAATTCCTCAGGAAAACCTCAAATCATCAGCCAGAAGATTGGGTCTTGGATACAGTTGGGTGTTCCAACAGGGTAATGACTCCAAACACACATCAAAAGTGGTGAAGGAGTAGCTAAATTGGGCTAGAATTAAGGTTTTGAGAAAGGCCTTTTCCAAAGTCCTGATATAAACCCCGTAGAGAACATGTGGAAGGAACAAGAAGAAACAAGTTCATGTTAGAAAGCTGACAAATTTAGTTGAACTGCAACACTTCTATCAAGAGGAGTGGTCAAACATTCAACCAGAAGCTTACCAGTAGCTTGTGGATGGCGACCAAAAACACCGAACTGATGTGAAAATGGCCAAGGGACATTTAATCAAATATTAGTATTGCTGTATGTATATTTATGACTCAGTAGATTTAGTCACATTTTCAGAAGACCAATAATACATTTATAAAAGAACCAAAATTCATTCAAGTTGGAGATGTAGAACTGTTTGGAAACTCAAGATTGCAATGTTCTTTACAAGTCTATGTAAACTTTTGACTACAACTGTATGTTAGTCCCTGGTCATTGCACTGTGGCTGGGTAGGATGGGTCAAATGCCATAGGATCAATAAAATGCTTCTTCTTCCTCTGGACATTCCATTTTAAAGCAGGTCTAAGACTAAGGTCTACAGAGAAAGAAAAATGTCACTTCATTTGGAACAATGACATTTGCTGATGTCTAATTTGACTGCGGAGGTGTTAAATCCTTCCTGCAGTATTCCAAGGATATTGTAGCAGTAGCTCATTGTTGCTTGGTGTTCTATAGATTTTGCACATTGCGGAAGAATGAAAGGTTTCAAAGTCACCACTTCGAATGTCAAGTTACACAAGGATTCATACAGTATTTTACCCATTTGTATTGACCCAAATGCTTCTTTTCATTAACTGAACCTTGTAAGACAAATTGAGACAACAAGCATGCAAAACCTTTTTAAAGCAGAACTTCTAATCAGAGCATGTCATCTTCACAGTTAATATTTGCATGTGTCCTGTCCATCAGTATTCTCCAGCCACATCACACACTGCACTGTTGCAAAAATGCAGCTCCTCCACTATTTGCTTTTCTATCAATCAGTGCGACACAATGCTGCTTTTCAATGAACAGCTACAAATTCAGTGATTCATTAAATCCATGCCTGAGCTCTGTTGAGGGAGAAATAACTACTGAGTGACCATGGAAATGTTGAGTCTTCTGTGTAAATTTGAATCAACAGTACTGATATTTATGGAGACATGAAGGCATAGTTGAGTTAAGCATAAGTACAACTTGAACACCACAATATACCAGATCAGATTTCCTGGGCAGTTTCCCCTTGTACGATGATATCAATTCATTAAGTTACTAGAGTAAATGTTAATGACTAGAAACAAGGCTAGATAGACTGTTGACCCTGTTTTGTCTGCTACGCCATATGCAGTTCAGATAAAGTGCCTCAGTGGGACAGAAGCTAAACTGCTGGCTGACTAGAGAGACTTCCAGCCAGTGGACAAGATCCAGAACATGCATAGAGAGTGTCTCTCTCTCTCTCTCTCTCTCTCTCTCTCTCTCTCTCTCTCTCTCCTCTCTCTCTCACTCACTCTCACTCACTCACTCACTCACTCACTCACTCACTCACTCACTCACTCACTCACTCACGTCACTCACTCACTCTCTCATCTCTCTCTCTCTCTCTCTCTCTCTCTCTCGATCTCTCTCCTCTCTCGTCTCTCTCTCTCTCTCTCTCTCTCTCTCTCTCTCTCTCTCTCTCTCATCTCTCTCTCTCTCTCTCTCTCTCTCTCTCTCTCTCTCTCTCTCTCTCTCTCTCTCTCTCTCTCTCCCTCCCCCCCTCTGTGTGTTTATTGAGGCTTGTTGCTTTCCAAGATTTTTTTTTCCATCGCAGTGGAAATGAGCTGTGGGGCTTTTGATTATTTACTCAAGAGAGGATACAAGAAACTCATCACATGTATCTTTAGAAACAATGTAATACGTTCTATCTTATGCGCTCAAACTTGTCACTCTTTGGTGGAGCTGAACAATTGGAGTATCTATATCTAATTGTATAATCTGTATTTGTTTGTACAAGTTAAAATTGTACTAAACACATATCACCCACTTGCGTCTACATTAATAAAATAATGCAGTCGCTTATTGTAGAACTCCAAGGGTTCAAGGATAAATAAAATAGCCTAGTTTTCTATAGAACTCAACAATATTCAAATACTATGATTCAAAAAGTTTTAGTTAGTTATATATAAAGGTAACAGATGCATTTTGGTAAGTTAATAATTCACATATGGACTGACATCCCCAAATACATCACCAATACCAATACCAGCCTACAGAATGAATGTTAATTAGTCATTATAGCCGGTGAAATCAGTAGTTGTCCACTAAATCTTTCACATGATACAGCTTATTAAGACTGCTAATTATGTGAGTTTAAATTAAAATTGCGGCTCTTGAAATATGAAAATTGCTCTCTTTCTAATTGTAATTCTGTATTAAAACAATAAATTGAGCAGCACTAGTTTAAACACTGGGCACTGTAATGGGCATTACTACATTTTGTACAGCAGATTGTTTGAGTCTTTCATTCAGAACACAGTAATAACCTGTCAGCATGAGATATGTTTCAAGGTTCATTTTTAAGAAGACAATAACCGCCTGGGCCAGCCTCATAATGGCTCATGCTGCAACCTGAAGCATCTTTTTTGTTCTCACATATACATGGAACTATATTGGTTTTGCTGCCAGTGCAGACAAAAGTTAACAAGCATCTGCCTTTTAGCTTTCCTCCTACTTGGTCACAGCAGCAGAGATTTCAGACAATGAAAGTCATGAAGAGTCTGTGCTCTGTGACTGATTTATATCAACTTAACTGCTGTCTCTAGCAGGGAAGTACAGCCTTCTCTTGCCACTGATTGTCTTTAATGACCGCTGAAACCAAGCTTAGGTTTCACCCTCAAAAATTCTGCTGTCATAGCTTCAGCCAGAGGCAGTGAGTAGAAACCTGGTTATATTACAGCAACGTCCAGGCAGTGCTTTTTGGAGCTGCTTTTTTTATGATCAAATATATAAAATGATTGAAAAATGTAACTTATACACATCTTGCCTGTAGCATTATGTAACTTGAATCCCCAAAACACTGATGTCTAGTCCAACCAAGAAGGGAGACTTCTTGCACGATGTTTGATCCATTGTTAGAATATCTTTTTCCACCCCCACACTCTAGTTATTAGCAGCCTGCTTCAGTCCTGCATGTAGACTCTATGTGGCTCATTAAAGTCAGTCAGGTTGAAGTATGATTCCATAGTTCAGTTTGCTCACAAATCTGTTGTGGATTCAAAATGATGCATTTGTGCCTTGACTGCTCATCAACACCTAATATTAATGTGAAGTTATGCTGCATTCCATTCACCTTGGAGGTTGGAAATCAGAGCTGGGAATGATGTCACACTCAGTTTCAAGTGCTCCAGTTCAAGAAGTCAGAAAACCAGGTCTTGCCAGGTTTGACACTGATAGCAAAACCAGTTGATGAAAATGCATTTTGCTGTTTCTTGCACATACAACAATTATAGCAACATGTCCACAGGTAGAAGTTCATAGAACCTTCTGAGTCAGAAATCTGACTTCAGGGAGCATTCCAGATGAAATTTCTGACTGGGAACAGTACAAAGTACAAATGGAAAGCACCATCCCAGCAGGAAGCCCAACATGATAAACAGTTATGGGAGTGCATTGATTGTTTTTTTTTGTTTTGTTTTGCAGTGTTGACCAGAACCATACCTATGGCTCGTTAAGGCAGTAAGTCCTAGGCTTCGTAGTCTTTCCTGGTCTTTTGTGACATTTCAGGTGGTTATGCTAATTTGAGGTGTTCAATTCACAAAGTAACACATTGCAAAGTAAAAAAAAGGTTCTTTCAATGGTCGTAGTGATAGTCTTTGAATCAATCTCCACACAGCCGACTGTACAGCTCTTTATGCTACAAGCAGTGCATGTTTCTCACAAATGGGGGTGGATGAATGGATTTGTTCTTCTTCCAAAACTGATTGGTACTTACAATCTTTTTTTTTTAAGGCAGGATAGCACGCAAAAATTCTGATTCATTCTTCACACGGCCAAGATAGTCATTCAGTACTTTATTCCCTTTTGGAGAAATGATTGGTTACAAAGAACAATTTGAACCAAACCAAAACAGCAGTTAATTGTTGTGGAGCTGAACATGAGGCTCTTCTCTCCCCTCAGTGTCTTGTCATTGCCTGCTGGATATCTCTTTCATCAGACCAGTGCCATGATAGTCTCTAGTGGGTATTATTGGCAGTTCTAAAAGTGGAATGTATCCACGTGTGTTCAGTCTAGTACAGAAAACATGCTATGCTCTTAAGAGTTGCTCTCATAAACATTGATCACAGACACCCAAACTGGCAGCACTTGTTGCCTTGGTTTGGCTGAATTTATCCACTTTTTGCCTCTGAAATGGATCCAAGCTGTTTATTTATTTACAGATAAAAGGTAGTAATATGATATAATTAAGTCTTTCACATATCATCATTTTTAAGGGGAAAAAAAAGGTTTGTTTTTCAGCTGCTATTGTGGGTGTTACATTTGTATTGTTTTGTATGTTAAAAAACTATAAGGTAAGCGTGAACAACTATTTCTTATGACATATAACATGTTAACTGGTAGGCTGTTTTTTTTTGGGCCAGGCTAGCTGTTTCCTTCTGCGTGCAGTCTTTATGCAAAGCTAAGCTAATCGGTTTCTAACTGTAGCTTCATATTTAACTTACAGACCATACACTGTATATAAAGATGGACAGAGCAAGCAAGCAGGAAGTCCCATTGGTTTGCATGGGATCCAGTTTAAAGCCCAGAGTTGCCACTTACGATCAGTGCCATATTTTCTGTTTTCCAAATAAGGAGTGCGAGTATTTTTTTTCACACCCCACTACCTCAGACCCAAGCCAATGCTAACTTACCAGGAACACTGAGGTAGTGCAGACTTGTGCCAACATTAACTAACTAACACGACAGCTATTGATATCAAGTATCATTAAAAATACTGCGACAATAGTCCGACTTAGTGGGAGTCCTGGAGCCTGCGGGGTGAACTTTCAGTCACAACACCCACATGGCAGAAACCAGTCATTTCCAAAATGACTCCCAGCACGCTAATTAAAGGACCTGAACTTAGAGAGAGTGAGACCAGAATGACTCATTGAAAGAATTTATCGACTTAGTATTTCTCCAGGGAAGTTACTGCTTTTTGAATGTGAGTCTATTGGAGCCGGCATCTAGTGGTTGTTGGTGGTATTACACTCTAAGAGATTTCTGCACTGGCTTCAGTTTCAAGCTGTGGTTGTTGTGCCGCTCGGTACATGAGAATAGTATCAATGTTCTCATGTAACTCTCTACAACAAAGTGCATTGCCACATCTTCCACAATGTCACTGACATCAGTTGTTATTGTTTACACATGTAACTCATTTTGTAAGCTCTTAATTACAATGTGCTTGTAATCTGAAGTTTGGACAACATAATCTTGTGAAATGATAACACAATATGGTTCTATTGAGTAATACAAAGCAAATTGACTTAACACTAAACCTGAAGGGTAGTAGCTACAGTATACTGCAAGTGACAATCTTAGTAGCTTGTAATAGTACAGCTTCATTAGTGTATTTGGCTCTGTTGTGATGAGCCTCCACATATTACCTGTGTACTGGACTTTCTACAGGTGACTCTGCTCCACAGCATTGTGCATCACAGGTTGTACGACAGTGGGACGTCCTGAGGCACATTTATATAGCAGAGTATATCTTAATCTGTGTAAGGGGAAGACCTGCACTAAACTGGCTTCAGCAATTGTGGAAACATTAAAGTGTGAAACTCTTGTGATTTCTGTGTCAGGTTGAGCCTATGTTGAGTCAGGCATTCAGTGGCGAGGCAGGCTAATGCTAGAGAAAATGGTGGCTGAGGATAAATGCAGAGAGACATTTATGGCCTTCATTTTCAGAGCCGAATGAAACCGCTGTTGCACAAAAATTGAGAGGGTGTCAGAAATGTTTTCGAAATAGTCGAGATTGAAATGTATCAACTGAAAGGTTTTCCCTTTTGCATATTACAGAGCTAGACTCAGCAGGCCTGAAGCTTAGAAAAAATATGAGGGAAGTCTTCCTCCTTCATTCCTCAAGTCACTTTCTCTCTTATCTGCTGCTCTAGAAGGCCAGAGTGCAGCTAAACACAAGGTTAAAGCAAGGTTTTTGTGGCTGCAGTGTTATTAAGAGTGTTGGGAGCAGGTGCTGGAAGGAGCAGTTCCTTTTCCTTACATTCCTCCTCACCAAGGAATGCCAGGAATGCAGAGAGCGCACCGCTCTTGAGAACAGAGAAGGTGATACCCGGCCAGTGAAATGCAGTGTGGAAGTGGATGCTTTGGTTTTTATCTCCAGGGTCTTAATACTTCGTCACAAGTTATTTCAAATCACTGTTTCATGTGTTTTATTATAGTTGTGCCTCCCTTCTTCTGCCTGCATTATGAGACATAAAATGCTATTTGGAAGCGTGTACATCATATTTTCTCCCAAACTGTTAGTGCCATACTGATAACTCCATATATCAGCCAGCATTAGCTTATATATCGGGATCGGTCTATATGTTGGCTGATGCACAACTAGAAACTGCAGTAGAGAAACGTCAAACTAGAGATACTTTCAGATAATTTACATAGTGAGAGCTCTTAAAAAAAGAATGCATCTTGGCTCATTAAACAAATGTAATGGGTCTGTATATCATTATAAAATTCTTTTTTAAACATCCAGATATTAATATCAGTATGCTCTCAACATCTCTGCTCTGTGCACTCACGCACAGTTTCCTTTGTGATCACTCAGCCTGTCAGAGCTTCACAATTAGCTATAATTGCAGCCAGTTAGAAAATGAGAGTAGGCTAATTCTGATTTTTTTTTTCTCCAATCAGAAGGCTAGAATGAATTGGTTGCTAAGGAAATGAGGAAGCACTGGGAGAGTGGTTACATTTCTTTCCGCATTCATTTGAATGAGAAAGTGGCTCCAAACTTTTGACTGGTTAATGTAGTATGTTGTTTTATGAACCTTTAGTCTGTAAAGCAGTTGTTTATTAGTAAGTATTGTAATCCATTAGATGCAGTTAGTTATTTTATTGTCACCATGGGAAACTGTGAGATTCATACATACACATATCAAGATATCAAGACATGACAAGTCACAGATACCAGTGTATCACAATATTACACAACCACTCATTTCAATTCTAATCTAACCACAGTTTTATACATTGCAGTGTTGCATAATCCCTTAGTTCAGTACTAGTCTACCCACATTATTGCACATAGACAGTATTGCACAGTCTCTTGGTAAAAATGCATTAGTATTACCACTGTGCCACTGCCAGTGCTCCCCATTAATCTTTCATAACAATTTAGATACATGACAGCTGATCAGAAATGACTTCCTCCAGTTATCTGATTGGCTGAAGTTATGGCACATTGTTGTTACACAAGAGCGAGAGGGAGAGAGAGACGTGCCCAAGAGATTTTTGTCTTTTTAAAATTCCAAATTTTTTTTTTTTACTATTTCTTTGTGTAATTCATCTTGAGCTCAGAATTGAGGCACAAGTTTAATACCATAAACATGTTTTGCAATAGTGAGAATCCAGGTCAAGTTATTAAGAATGAAAACCCAAGCTTAAAGATGTTTCTGTTCATTCATTACCAAATCACCCTGATGTTCAGTCAAGCTGCTAAATATTCATATCATATATAACACATAATGACAAATGAAACACCTTTTTTCTTTTTTTTACTAATCCAATACAGTTGGCCTACAGTTCCAACAAGCTACGTGGTTTCAAATCTTACAGTTTGATGTGTCATATTGAACACTTAGATGTGATGCCCTTTAATTGAAAAGAGTCATTATTTGAATCCTAACTGACTGCAATCTACATGGAGGTTATGATAATAAAACGGTTTTAAGTGGAGAGCCACAATTTAGAGCGTCAGATGTCAAAACCAAGATTCATCAGGATGAATATGAGTTAGTGTTTTCTTGCCGAACCTGCTGTTCAGTCATTTCTGATCAAGGTTATGTTAATAACCTTTTGCTTCCCAACGCTGTGAAGTATCTGCAGCATTTCTAAAGCTTCTCAGTGATCTTTGCTCACCTGCACACCTTAACAAGGTCCACCGGGAGTCTGTGTGTGTGTGTGTGTGTGTGTGTGTGTGTGTGTGTGTGTGTGTGTGTGTGTGTCTGTGTGTGTGTGTGTGTGTGTGTGTTACCTTGTGAGGATCTGGCGAAGAAGGCAGGAAGCAATGCAAACTAGCCTCTCATATCTACTACTTTTTATATAAAATTGATGCATTTGCACTGCATGTTATTCTTCTGTCTATGGATCAATGTGTTGTATGAGAATGGTGATTTCATTTTGATAAATTAAATTAAATGAAACCTGAACTCCATCACTGGCATCACAATAAGGATTTTGTCTCATCTTTCTGAGAGCTACTCTATTCACAGTCTCTTTAAATATAGTAAGTCTTGCACAGAATTGTTCTACTGAGAAAAAAAGTGTCATCATTGGCAGCATTTGACAGAATGATGCTGTAAGTTGAGTGAGGTTTGCAGAGCACAGACTAGAAAATAGCTTATTACTAAACTTTTCTGCCCTGAATCTTGACTCAGACTCTCCGGCCCTTAAGTCCAATTATCATAATGCAGAGATGTTGTTTCAGCGTTGGCTAGACGTTGTCATCCTGCAGCTGTTACACATTGTTCCATCTCTCTCTCTCTCTCTCTCTCTCTCTCTCTCTCTCTCTCTCTCTCTCTCTCTCTCTCGTCTTCTCTGCTGTCTGTTCCACTTTATTAAACTCATGTAGGTATAGAGTCACCGCTGCATTCAGGATGATGGTTAAAATGGTCCTTGACGTAGTGTTTGTGTGTGTGTGTGTACATATATTGTGTGTGTGTGTCACTTTGTGGTTGCTGCTCATTTCCATCCCCATTTTTTATGTTTCCCTCAGTGTTTCTGTAAACAAGAGCAGATTAGACTTTTTTTCTGTTGCTGTTCCCTGGATGCTGATCACATTATATTTAAATGTCCTGCAGACACTGGAGACTCTACACTTCCTCCCTGTGGAGTCTTAACTATATCACCAATAAGGCAGCTAATGATCCATTAATCCTCGATTGATTGCGTGGTTTATACAATACTTTTTTTAAAGTTTAAAAAAAAAAAAAGGCTTGTCTGATCAACAGTCTGGATTGTAAAGATTCTTAATTTACAGTGATATTATAGATAACACAGAGAAGCACACATTTATATGTATATATATGAAGTTAGAAATAAGGATTCTTTGCTAGAAATAACAATAAATAATGTATTAATATATAATAAGTATAAGTATATATAAGAAGTAGACTTAAAATACTGATACTAGTGTGTGTGTGTGTGTGTTGGCTATAGGGGCTTGAGGCCTGGACGTCACCTGGAGGAGGACGACATTGTGCCTGAACTGGCTTACATTCATCCCAGAGAGAGACCAGACTGGGAGGAAACCATCAGTGCCATGGTGAGACAGACACACACACACACACACACAAACAAACACACACGTTCTCTATGAGGTTTTCTGTTTTTGCGTATGTGACTCACATAAGGTGCATTCATGAATTTCCTGTTCTCATCTCAGCTCCAACTGAAACTCATGCTGTCATTCCTGACCTGTCAGATCCACTGATAACACCACACTGCACTGATCAGCCTGTCTCCCACCTGCCGCGTTCTTATCAGTGTCAGTTTTAAACCCGGTGGATTGATCAGATGTCTCTCTCCCTCTCTCTCTCACTCTCTCTATATCCAAACTGCACCTCCTGAAACACTACCTCACATTCATGTTTAATGCGGATGACTCCCAGCGTCTCTTAAACTCTTTTGCATTGATAGTCATCTACCTGCCATCTGTGTCTGTGTCTACGATGTCTGTCTGTTTATTCCTCCCATCCCATTCACCAGAACAGCATCATTCATTATTTCCTTTCCTCTCCCGTCTTCGGTTCGGGTCTCGCCTTCTTGCATCAACAGCACGGTGAAAATGAGGCCGTCTCCATGGTAACATGCCGAGCCACCCGTGGTCGGCGCGTGGTTGGAGCCATAACGCGAGCAGCGCTCAGTTCGATCGGGCAACGGAGAGAAAGAGAAACAACAATCTCACTAGGCTAATGAATATTGATCATAGAGGCGGAGCTTTTGATACTGCATGTCTGCTATTCTTTGTTCAATATTTGATACAAAGGGTGGGGGGGGGGGACTCTGTACTGAAGTGGCCATGCATTATGCATTTCTCCAGTGGTTTGAGGAGGTGATGAGAAGTGCTAAGCAACTTAGTGTAAGCTGTTACACCAATGCCCTGTTGCACTGTGTAGGAGATGATATTCTACAGAGCTGCAGAAACATGCAACACAAACCACTGCAACATGATAATACAATGAACAGTGGGCTCTTCATTATAATTATAGGTTATAATAATTATTGCTTTTACATCATGGGTTATTGATTTTTAATAGAAGCGACTGAGGCAAAAAAAAAGATATAAATGTTATTATAACATTGGAGTCACAAACTGCATTTGGATGGTGCTTCTTATGGGTTATTCACACACACACACACACTCACACACACATACACAAAAGCATACATAAACACAGTATATATGCTCTCTTTCACTGACATAAAGTATTAAAGAAACTCAATCAATATTTCATCTAGTTTTGAACCCCTGGAGTGTTTTAGGTTTAGGTGAACTCACAAAGCATTAAAGTGTATGTGAACAATTGAAACGACAGCCGTGTGCAAACAACAGTTGTTTCTCGTCCACCGACTGTCATAAAAAAAAAAAAAAGCTCTCGCCCGACTCCTCTTCACCTCATCCTCACCTCTCCTGACCTCTCTTTTTTGGAGCAATTTTTCCTCTTACAGAACACTTTTTTGAATTATAGATGTGTTGCAATTCCCTTCCCTCAGATGTGTTTTTCTATCTCTTAATCTGTTTTCTTTATCTTAGTTTTTTTTTTTTTTTTTTTTTTTTTTGTTAAAGTGACGTCGTTTCCAAAGTGGTTTCCAACAAGCTGCTTTCAGATTAAGGTTGACATGCAGGCACTGAAATGAAAATTCCACATTGAAAACATCCACCGATAAAAATCAACAGATTCCCCAGACTGTGTGAAGGCATTTTATTTTCAATGGAGTTTAAGCAAAATGAAAGAAATAAGATGCTTTGTTAGAAATACTCCAATAACCGGGGATAATGGCTGATTTGATCTCCACTGTAATGAACTGATATATACATGAGTAGTATATATGATGCAGTGTTTCCCCTAGAAATTTTTGTAGCAGCGGTGCTGTGTGTTGGTAACCTAGCCACACTAATGACAAGCGCTGAGATTTGAATGTAGATAGTGGAAACACTGTGATGTCTCAACATGAGCACAGTAGTTTGAGTTAATTGAGTTCATCCTAGCAGAAGAGTGTTAGAAATGTCATTGAAAGTAGTTTTTATCAGTCTTTATGTGTTCCACAGCTGAAATCTGCAAGGTCTCATAACCAACATAACATGTATTCCCTTATAACACAATGATTCAATACCAGTAAACACAGAAATATGCTTCAAGCAACATTCAAGTCTATCGCTTTAATAACACAACATATAAAACATAGATCTTGTAGCAGTGACGCACACATCACATCTAGTGGATTTGGGTATCGGCCAGGAGTGATGACCCACATCCACATTACCGGTCTGCCTCGTCAATGTCATTATAGAATTCAGGGTGTCCACTATCAGTTACAATTATAATCAAGGCACACTGCCAGATTAGTGCCATTAATCCCTCGCCTCATGTTACCTTACATAAAACTGATCCTGATGAGTTCCAAGCAGAGAGATAATAGAAAGGGTTTATATTTGGAAAAAGATCCATATGGGAATTGTGTAAGGAGAGAAAAAAGCTGCGTCAGTTTATCCCTACCTTGCAAATTTAGTGGTGAAGCAGTCGACATTGAGTTTTATTTCTATTGTGTGTTAAGGGGATACACTGTCAGATCAGGTTTAGAACACAAGTCTAGTGTTGCAGCGGTGCTATCAATCAAAAAACACCATCAAAAAACTGTTAACCCCTTCAATTCAGCTTTATTAGGAGTCATTAAGTCCTTACATGTGTGCTCACTTATGCACCACAAGCACAGGAAGT
The DNA here is from genome assembly GCF_027409825.1 of Scomber japonicus. NCBI lineage: Eukaryota > Metazoa > Chordata > Actinopteri > Scombriformes > Scombridae > Scomber > Scomber japonicus. The sequence continues at coordinate 27,177,670 of NC_070590.1, read as the reverse complement.
CAGGCTTTGAAGCATCTTAATGAATATAAAAAAGAGCAGAGATGTAAAGTGATGGAGAGAAAGAGGAAAAATGGTTTCCATTAAGATGCTATTAAGAGAGGTTTGTACTACCTTAATAGTAAGTAATGGTCTGCTCATACAAACAGCTTTCAGATAATAGAGCAGTGAGATGCACTAAGAGACAATTAGTCAAAAAAGCTTTAACAATTTAGCTCCTGTGCAGTGCGTTGAACTACATTTGTAAACATTTGTGATTAATTTAATGACATGCAGTTGTAGAAATTGTATGCCATTCACTTCACTGAGGAAGAGAGTGTTTTAAATAAAGTTGGAAGTGATTCAGATCAGCATCACTTGAGCTCCGCAGGATGCAGGATATCCTCCATCTCACCTAACACAAAAGACCAAGAAGATGTTTCATTCTGTCAGCACGCTCCACTTTTGCCAATTTGAATGTCAGTGTGAAGCAAAGCCAAATGTAAAAAGTTGTCCAGCTGTGTAACGGCGATGTGATACAGATGTGTTTGGGTCCTGATGTTTGCCTGTGAATTTTTCAGGCGAGGAGCGCAGAGATCCCCGAGCTGAGGACAGAGCCCCTCATGCGCTCCTGCAGCAGCAGCACAGCCAGCATGAAGGTCAAGAATGTCAAGAAGTGAGAAGACACACACACACACACACACACACACACACACACACACACACACACACCTGCCTCTGCCAGTCTCCTCCGCCTCTTTCCTTCTTCATCGTTCTTCTATTTTATTGCTTCTGTTTCCTGCTGGAGTTCCTTCCATTCTCCCAGTCTATTTCTGTGTTCTTCCTCCTCCCTTCACTCCCCCTGTTTGCTTCTTATAGTCACACACACATACACACACACACACACACACACACACACACACACACACACACACACACACACACACACACACACACACACTCAATGTATTACCATGAGCAGAGGATGAAGCGCTAACCAAAAAACTCTCTCTCTGTGTGTGATGTTTTTTAGACTTTGCTTCACCAAGGGCCACTTCCCCAAACTGGCAGAGTGCGCTCACTTCCACTACGAAAATGTGGACTTTGGCACAATTCAGGTAAACAGCTTAGAGTTTTTATCACTTAATTTTACACCCAAATGACGATGGATTTAACCCACGACTCCCAGAGCAGCGTGTTTGCTTTCAAAAAAAGCAGTTTGAGAAATCACAGTGACATGGATGTCAATCACAGAGCAGACGAGCAGCTTTGAACTTAGCCTGACTCATGTTCTGTGCTAGTTATCCCCCTGCAGTCTGACACTAAGGAACAGAAAGATGATGCTCATAAAGACACAAGTTTGACTCGCACGTCTCTTACAATTCACATCAAGCGGAATATTTGCAGTTGATATCAAGGAGACGGTTGTTGATCTGCATTGATTTTGATATTCGTTCTGTAAGGTCGCCGTCGGCAACGGCTCGACCTGATTCACTCCAGCTTCGTACAACACAGATCGCCCAGGGGATTTGTGCCGGTTCTCTTAACTACCACTGGCCTACCTGATAATGAAACAAGTATCAGCTTTGATCAATGCTGTTAAAATTGCATTTCTGACATCAATATGCAACTCTCAACCCTTCACTCAACAATTATTGACACTTTGGTGCAGATTTCTCACAGAGATCATAGTTTTTCATTTGCTTTTACATCGACGTGTTTTATATCTCATAGAACTGTTTCTGCTCTACCTCCTGAGATGCAGTTGTCCACTTATCAAAAGATTGGTGGTTTGATTCCCAGGTCTTCCAGTCCACATAATGATGTGTCCATGGGCAAGATACTTAACCCCAAATTGCTCCCGATGGCTGCACCATCAGTGTATAAGCCTGTGTAAATGGGTGAATGTGATATGTAGTTTAAAAGCCCTTTGAGAGAAAAGTGCTATATAAGTACAGTCCATTTACTATCAAAATATCTCTCACAACTTTAATGACAGCAAATTGAATGACTTCAGTTTTCTAGCTAAAATATGTGTCTAGGTCATGGATTTGCAAGCGCACTGTGTTAATTGTCTTCTAGTTTGTCTGGAGTCTGAGTGTACAGCTAATACAGCTAATACAGCTAATCACTGTAAAATAGAGCAATTAAAGATTCACTGCACTGTTGTCCGTGCTCTATTTGCAGATGGTTCAGTTGTTCAACGTTCTGCTTTTCTTTCTTTCATGCTGGGATAGGCTTCAACCCCTTTGTGATGCTGAACAATGAATCGCTAGGTGTACATAATGAAAGAACGGTCATTTTTCTATAGTCTTTAAAACAATATATTATGTACTACTATAGTATATGAATGTTCAAAATGAGGATTTTCTTGCTGAATTTTGGCTTCTCATCATCATACAGCGTGCACCCAGGATTCTTACCTTTGTTAGACAACTTTGCCATTATGTTAAGAGACCAGTAGGGGTCAGCAGTCCATTAAATTTATCCCATGTTGCAGTGAGGAGAGCAGAAGAAGCCCTCCTCCACTTTACCTGCAGTGTTTGTGTTGAAAGAACTCAGGTTTCAACACAGAACCTGTTTGTTTATTCATAAGGGAAACTCCTTTAATATGAACGCTCTTTACTCAGTCAATCGATTGGTTCTGCTTTTTTTAGGTGTGTGTGTGTGTGTGTGTGTGTGTGTGTGTGTGTGTGTGTGTGTGTGTGTGTGTGCGTGCGATCATGAGCATGACGGTCTCACCATTGTGGTTTTTCAGATAGCTTTCAAGTAGTACTGCCTTTTTTTTCTCCTTGTTTGCTTCTCTGTGGTTTTAACATTCATCACAGCTCCCTGTTCTTCTTCTTGACTGAAGAGAACCCCGAGCAGTTTGTTTGCCACAGGATTAATTACTCTGTATGCTTTCTGTGTGCCAATCAGTATATTTTCTGTATAATCTCGCCACGACCAAACATGTTTGCTTGTTTAACGAGTGATTCTGACATGATATAAATACTTAAACATTTGCTCAGTTTAGTGTTTACTCCAATTAAAAGGACTGCTTTTCTGTTCAAAAACTATCAGTGCTTTTCCATTGAGCTCCACATTCTTGCATCGAGCCTCACAGATATTAAAGTGCAGAGTGCTGGGCTGAGGCAGGGTTAGGACCTGGACTCAGGCTGGCACACAGCCTACTGCTGGAAGTACACTGACATATTTTTTCATTTCCATAATAAAAAAAATTATCAAAAACTCGCCAGAGGAGAGTTTGAGTCAGACAAAAGTTTTTGTTGTGGAAACATTAGGATGGCTTAGTCACAGAAGGGATAGAGAGGAGTGTGTGCAGCACTTGCGTGGCAGGTTTTTCCTCATCATACTGGTATTTTAGATCATATTTGACTGGTAATCTGCCAGTACTGTCAGCAGAGAGGAATGTTTTTCTTCAGCAATTCATTGGATTTTGTAGATTTGTAGATTTTGTTACTCTCCAAGCGTTTCATATATTTCTGAATTACTGTTGAGAAAGAAGTTTGATCATTGGAATTTAACCCTTACGTACTGTTCATATTCTGACCCGGCTTCCTTTATAATTGTGCCTGTACAATCAGACTACATTATGAACTTATGTTATCTAAAATGAGAACATAACCATAATGATTTATTTCAAGTGAAGGATGCAACAATATTTGAATATCAGGCTTCATGGTAGCCTTTAACACCCTCTATGTGCAAAAATAGATGATTTTGAAGAAATACATTTCCATTTTTGGACATTGTAAGCCCCTATAGAAAAAATCTTAGCAGCTAATAAGATAGACACCATAATAACAGTCGATAACTTCATCATTTTACCCACAAAAGTTATACAATTTCATTTGAATGCAGAGATCTAACTGGAGATCTCAACATGTATTGTAGGCTTACCTGTAACTGTATAGAGTAACATACTGTCATCCTGCCAGCTGAGCTATGAGCGTGCTGCTACATCTGACGGCAGATCACCTCCCGACAGGGCCACTCACCACAAACACAGGCGTACAATTTCATGCAGATTGGAGGTAAAGTGTCTGCAAATGACATACGCTAAATGGCACACACACACGACCCCTGGCTGTGCATGAGTCAGCTCAGCCGCTAGCGTCACATGCACTTATGGTATATCGAGCAAAGTGAATGAACGAGAATGAAATACGATCATTATCATCAGTGAAAATTATATAATGACTGTAGTTTCCATTCTGCAGCAGCACTATTATAGATAGAGCCTCTTGAAAGAATAAAACAATGTATGATGCAGCTGTGCCATCACACATAATTGTACAGTCAGGCTGCCAGTCCAGTGTGAGAATGAAGCTCACCGTCATGCCTGTGGGAGATGAACTACTTGTAATTCTAAAATTCTGGAATCTCATGCTGCTCTTGAGAAACAGTTTCCTGTGTCGATGAAGGTGATTAGTCCAGCAGCACAGTAGACTTGGCAGAAGTATTTGCACCTGGGTTCTTATTTATCAGAGCATGTAGTTCTTTGTGTGAACCTAATGAGCAGTAATAAAACTCACCTGTCCAACTTCATCTGTTTGTAAATATACTGTACATAGAGAGGTCCATTAGTTTTTCACCTCTGTATCATACATTACACATTCCTTTAACCCTTATATACTGTTCAAGGTACAATTTGACCCTTTTTTTACACTTGAGAGAAGAAACATTTTTCCATCTCTCTCTCTTCCCAAACTGAAGAATACACTCTCTCAAAGCTTCAATAAGGATTAATCACCAATGTATTAATGATTGATGAGGTGTTCATGAATGATTTGAGGTTCTGAAATGATGTATAGAGAGGGATGCAGCGAAGTGCCCTAATATTAACAGTATGTAAGGGTTAAAGTTGCAATACGCAAAATTCAGCCACTAGATGTCGCACTATAGCACCAACATGTTAGACCTAAACAAACGTGTGTGTGTGTTGTTTATTGGATAAAGTTGAGGGGAAAAAAGAAGGAAAGCCAACAATTCACCAAACTGAGTTAAAAACTTCAAACTAAACCATTACTTCACTATATCTATACATAGAAAATAGTTGTATGCTGATATCTAGTGAGGCTGAATATTGTTTATTGCACCTTTTTAAAGTTGCACTTGTATTTGTTTTAGTTAAGTCAATGGAAATGTCCTCACCCAGAGTGTTTATATATGTAAAGAATAACTGGAATGTATGAGTGCAGGGAGGATACTTGACAATCTATAAATTATGCTTACATGGTTGAGGAAGAGTTGACTTTTTGTCTGTAATTTAGTAATCGCTTTACCCACAAAAGCTCTACATACCATTGGGGGGTTGTTGGTCGTCATGGTGAGGAGTGGATCTAAATACATGCACAAGCATCTCTGAAGCACCACGAGAAACTGCTCAATCACAGTCTGAGCGTTTAAGCACAACACTGTGTGGATGCATGGCTTAGAAATGAGCCAATCTCATGGCTTCATTGTTTGTGTTATTAGGAAAAATATATTTCAGGACACATTTTCAAGAACGAAATAAGTAGCACAGCTGTGACATCAACTACAGCGAGGCTCTGTGTAATTGCGCAGATTTCTAAATGAGTTAACAAACATTGCAGAGAAAGCAGTTTGTCTGACAGAGTGATGGCTGCAACATGTGTCGGCTCTGCTGCTCTCATCAGCGTGAGCCTTTCCTTCAGTCCAACTCACTGCAGGTGCTTTTATGCATCAGTTAAAAAAATAAAAATGGCAGTATATTATGACTAGACTGTTCTGGAAAGGTTTTTGTACTAATGAAGATGTTGAAGTAATCATACTCAGGACAGCTGTGGGAGTCTCTACTGATTTTGGCGTTGTAATGTTGATGCAGGCCATGGAAGCATATTGAATGTCAAAACGTCTGCGTGGGACAGCTTCAATCCTGACAATAAAGCTGGAAACTATCCAAAGAGAAAGAATTTATATCCCTGCAGTCTTGCTACATATTGTCTAAAAATGCTCCATTAGCTTGAAGTCTGGGGGTGGTAGAAACCACTTCAGCCACCTGAATTCTCTTTTGTCTCTATAACCTTCATGAGAGGATGAATGCTTTCTGCCAGTACACGAGTCTGCCAGAAGTCTGCTTTTGAAAAAGTTCTAGTGACGTGAAGGGACACAGATGGTCATGAACAAAGCTTAGGTACAGTGTGGCACTGAGAGGAAAATACAGATATATATACCACCAGTCTGTTCCACTGATACAGCACAGAATGGATCCACAGAATAATGCTGTTTATACTTCACTTGTAGGGTAAAAGAATGTAACATAATATACCTCCAACCAATCACATATGCACACAAACACATTTCACAACATTTAAAAAGAGGCAGTCAGATGATAATAAACTGTGCAAGACTGTCCCATAGCTAGAATCTTAGTCTGTAAATGTGGATGGTATTAATCACATATTAAACCACTGATGATGTAACAAGGTGTGATGTCACCCTTTGGTGTCATTGGATCCAGTTTAAAACCCAAAGTTGCAGCTTACGGTCAGCGCCATCTTTTCCATTTGGAGCCAGGACTGTCCATATAAGGAGTGCAGGGTGTTGCCTTTCACACGTAGTGCTGCACACTTGGGCTAAAGTTGGCTACTAAGTTGGTACTAAGTGCTTGCTAGCCTGTGAATAAGCCTTAGCAATGTCTTTCAGTAGCTAATGCTAGTTTGACAGGAGGAGAGGACCATACGTGTGTTAATGTTTTGATTGACAGCCATGAGCTCCTACTCTTGACTTGGGCCTTCTCCGATTGGTTAGAAGGGGCGAGACTCACTTAAAAACTTGAGACGGGAAATATCTTGTGTGCAGTGAGCCTGGCTAACAGACAACAGCTCTCTACATTAGGACTGTTGTAACTCACTGTTGTTTGCTGGATAAACTCCAGCTCACAGAACTTCTGCTGGCTGCATGTTTTTTATTTGTTGCTTTACTGCATCATTCCATTTATGATGGAACTGTCACAGTCCCTGGCAACAACAATTAACAAATAAAATCAAACAATAAACCTGTTGACCCGCTCCACATGCTTCTCATATTGAGTTGCAGCCACACAGTTTGTTGTCAGAATGAAATGGCTGTTTGCCTTAACTAACATGTGTATCTAATAAAGTAGCCGCTTTCTTTAAAACCTCACTTCACCTCATTCTCCCCCTTCTTCTCTAGCAGTATTTTTCAGCGAGCCTCTGCACTACTTGATGTCTCTCTTGAATGGCCTCCAGCTTTTTCCTCTATTCCTCTGCTTTCCCCTCAGTCCTCTCCCAGCCCCGCAGGCTGCCGGCTGCACAATCCAGTCAGCAGTCAGACACCAGGAAAACAACTTTATTGACTTCACTACTACTATCCCACTGTGCCAATCAGGTCCTGCTCTTCCATATGGTTTATGTGAAACCTAGCATTTTAGTCCCGGCCTTGTCGCACATAGACCACGCTGAGGTTCAGGCTCTTACACGTTTTACTATTACTGGCCTTCCAAACCGCATAAGCTGCTGCTGTCCAGGGTCTCAGGGTCACAGTTCTCAACTACTGAAAAGTTCTTTTTTAAAGATGTTATATATCAGCTACCTAATTAATCATAGAGCTGCGTCTCAATTTGTAGATAGTTTGCAGCTTTCATTATCAAACTGACATTCAGCATCTATCATGTCCCTACTGTTTGTTTCTATTTTCAGGGCTTCCATTGTGGTGTTAAGGTCACAGCCTGATAGCTTTTGTGTTGAAGGACTACCTTTCTCCTCTCATCCAGACAGCTAAGAGGCCATTTAATGGCTGTGCGTGCAGGAAATATCATGTAGCAATGAAACTGATATGAATTCAAATTTGAGATAAGAATTCTAAACTGCATTATGCAAAGTTTTTTAAAGATATTGATGTTCTGAGATATAGATCAATAATAAACACGGAGCGTGATGACTCACCCGAGATATTCTGTGTGTGCGTGTGTGAGAGAGAAAGACAAAGAGAACAGTGCGGTGTATCCAGCCCTCCGACAATAATCACGGTAATCAATCTGAGTTTAACAGCTGTGAAGGAGTGGCCCCCCCCCCCCCCCCCCCCCCCCCATCTCAAACAACACTGCGTGCACTTTTAAAAGGGTGTGATTCTTGTGTGTGTGGGTGAATGAGGGCCGTAGCTCGTGTGTATGCGTGCGGTCACGCGTGTGATGAAGAGTGACACCTCCTCCTCTGCCGTTCTTCAGGCCAGCTCGCTGCGGTGTCGCTGTACGACTGATGCGTCTCAGCTGTCTCCACCTTCAGACGATGTGGGGGGTAGGGTGGGGGGGGCACTCATCATTTTTATCCGTGCTCTTACGCATCTATCTATCCATCCATCCCTCCATCACTTTTCCTGCATTAGCCCCTGCTGGCAGAGCATCGTGACACAATATGCTCCCACTGCCCGCTCACCCACCCCTTTTTTTTTTTTTTTTACTCACAAAGGAGCAGGAGTGATGCATAGAATGAATTCCCTCCCCCCAGTGGGAACCAATCTATCAACTAGCAGCACCACACTGAAGACAGCACTGTCCAGAACCAGCACACACACAGCCAGGCTGCCCTTTTTTAAAGGCGCATGGTGGCAAAACAGCAGGAACACTCAAGACAACACTATGCAGCTTTTTTACAGGATGTAAAAGAAAACCAAAGACTGGTCTGATCTCTATAATTATATATGCATACATGTGTGTTAGTGTGGACAAAGCAAACTCAGAGCTTTGGCCCACAAAAAGATGATGTCAAACCTCTGTCACATGTTCACGCAGAGGTCCTCTGACCACTCCTTGTGAGCAGCGGATGATGTAACGCTTACATTCATTCTGCCCTTGTTAGAGGAAACAAAAGACCAGCCACACACACACACACACACACACACACACACACACACACACACACAGACACACATAACCTCTCTCTCTCTCTCTCTCTCTCTCTCTCTCTCTCTCTCTCTCTCTCTCTCTCTCTCTCTCTCTCTCTCTCTCTCTCTCTCTCTCTCTCTCTCTCTTCATCTCTTATGGTTGTTATTGGAGGACAACACTGTACAGCGGTCGGGTTGAAAATATGATGCTGTCTGTTAAGATATAATTCAAGAAAATAAGTCATAACATCATCAGTCACATCCTGGCAAATTGTATCATGACTTTTAATACAACGTCAGTTTGTATTTTACTGTGGAAGACTTGTTTTCATTTTCAAATGTTTGGATTTGGGTCTGAACATCGATGAATGAAATCTAGTAGACTGTGGAGAAAAGAAATGACAGTGAGGTGAAGCCAGCATGAGGGTGTGACACACATCATTCAGAATAAAGGAAGGTCAGCTGTGGCTACATGATGTTAGAGTGTATCATGTAAAATCTTGCTTCTTACATCTTGACTCTTAAAAGCAATGCAATGTCTATCTGCATTGCACAGCTTTGATATATCTCAGTTGTGACCTATAAGCGATGTTTCATATGAATAGTGAAAATGCACAAAACAGAATAAAAAAATGTGTAGCAGTGATGCCCATCCCTTTTTCTTTCTTTTTTTTTTTTTTTTACTAACTAATGTATAATCTTGCAACCTTATCTTATAAGTGATCTTGCTTATTTTAGAGGTTAATCACTGCTAATTTAGACAGACTTGAATTTTAAAGTGGTAATACTTAAGATTTTCAGGGGGCAGCATGTAGGTGCAATTAGTCATCATGATTGACTGTCATTCATTTCACTTAAGACCAAATTGCAAGAAAAATGACACACAAGCTGATATAAAAATGTACCAATCTTCAATGTTAATAACTGAAAATGTTATTATAGAGCAGTTCAAGCTTATAAAACTATTGTCAATAGATCAGAAACATATGTTAGAAATAAAACTGCAGTGTCTGTTTACATGTTAAACAGACACTGCAGCTCTCTTCTATCCCAACTCTCTTCTGTTTCTTTTTCATTAAACACACACTGTATATGCAGCTGTTAACTACTGTAAATACTAATAATTGACATCTTAAAAAAGTTTCATGGACATAAATGAGATATTGTCCCACATCAGCACTTTGAACTGGTTTTCAGCTTGAACAATAGTCAAAAGATTAGAAAAACGTTATATAAGTCTGGTCCATTTACCATTTGAACAATATAAATCCAGTTTTGTTACTATAAATAAAACAGTGTATTAACAGATGAATAGACTGAGGATTTAACTGACAATTTATGACGTAGATGGTCTGTGTTTCATGGTGCTTCTTATACCTCCCACTGAGCTACAAATATAAAACACATCACTTCCTGCTGGATGTTTCCAGGCAAGGCCCTCTGTGGCACTAACAGTTTAGATCAGCAAATGTTCTAAACATATGTTTGTGTTACGGCTCTATACAGATGTACATCCTCACTCAGAGGGATGTTCACCTTCTCCTTCACTGTTTGCGATTCGTCAACTGAACTGACATCCAGCCAGTCAGCGAGAAGCATTACTGACCCAAAACTCTGCTCCACACACACACACACTCTCTCTCTCTTGTTATGGCATTTGCAGCTAGACTAGACTGATTTATTTAACTTTCCTCCTTCACACTTGACAAACCCTCCTGTTTTCTCCTACCTGACCTGGTTGGGAGGGGGGGTTGAGGTGGGGTTTGGGCCTCCAGTGGGGAAATGCCTGGGACGTGGGAACATTTTAGGTTCCAGGAGCGCTGAAAGCATGTTTGGAACACCCCCCCCCCCCTCTGGCCTCATGAAAATGAAGCAGGGATAGAGGAGACAAAATTGCTCTATCCCCTTGACACTGATATGTTTTTATTGTTTTCTGCATTCCAGTCATTTCTGTCAAATAAGATCGTTGGAAGTGTCTAAAAAGGATACATGTAGCTCCTGCATCCCATTCCACTCTTTCTGGACATTATCTAACACATTGGTGTGTGTGAATGTAATGGGCCACAGATAACAGCAGTGTGCAGAGTGCCCTCAATGAGTAGGATTCACATATTGACAATAAACTCTCTGCACTGAGGTGGAAATCCATTTTTAGCCTCAGTGGGCTCTATCATCTGAGGGTTACTCTGCATTAGGTCACTCTCTCCCTTCAATCTGATTGTGTTTCTATGTGTGTGTATGTACAGTAAGCTAATCTATCTCAATGGGATTTGTTTGGTGAACTCGCTCCAAGTTATGATCTCACCCCCATTTTTTACAAGCGATCTCTCTTCGTTTAAATCCCTCCGCACTCCTCAGACCTTTACTAGAGTCATTTTTATAGCTTTAGTAATGATTTTAGACGTAGCTCCCTCACACTTCCTCCTGAAGTACTGCGGCAAAGCCCCACAGGCAGCCTCGCATTTGAAAAACCCCTCTAGTTCTGCAGTCTGACAAAAATAACGGTGTGAAAATAGTGTCATGGGAGAGCAGCCATTATTTTTAATCGTGGCATTACTCTATTTTCTGCAAACTTCCAACCCCCTGCAGTTGAAAATAACACATTAATGAGAGGCTTGGACTTATGTTATTCATAATGGGTGTAATGCTGTATAGCAGAGCAGCTGATGAATCACCAAGAACAATATCCTTGATTTAGAGTCATCATATTCTTAACTCAAGTCAGGCTGACAGTCTGGATAATGAATTGACTTGTTTTCCTATAATCAAATATGTTAAAAAAACAGCTGTGAATTTATATCACATCAGAAATTCTAGCACTCAGTAGCTACACTTTAGTATGCAGTGAGAAAAGTTGTAGCTCTTTGTCCTTGGTGTTGAGTTGTGTTGTTCTGATAATATTCTGATGAAAATATAATATAAAATGTAAAGTTTTTATCATTAGTTTATGTACATTTGTTACCCAGTGTGAAGCACTGTGTAACTTAGGTTTTGAAATGTGCCCTATGCATTATTTTTACTATCATTTAATAACAAATCCTCAAGGTCTCTGGTCAATGAGGTTAAATGAGGACTGAAGGGTCATTTGACCCTGGTAGCTCTTCTAGTACTTCTGCTGGCACAGTACTGAGATCATTTTATTAGCCACACCAGCAGTGCATCTCTGTGAATGGCAATGTCATTCTGTCAGTCAGACACTTTGGTCCAGACGGAAATATCTTGGAAATGTTTTGGCACAATATTTTGTACAGACATTCATGGCTTCCAGATGATGATGATGATGATGATGATGATGATGATGATCCTTATGACATTGGACTACCCTGGACTTTTCCTCTAGTGCCAGAATCAGGTCAAACTGTTAAAGACCGTGTAAAGTGAAATCAGACATTTTCTTCTAAACACATTAAATAGGTCATAAATGTATTTCTAAAAAAGGTGTAAAAAGCATTTCAACCATTTAGATTTGAATTGTGGAGCTAGGCTTCACAAACTGTGTTTCAAGATTTCTGTGTCAGGATTTAGTAGGCGGGTCTGAAATCTCCGCCGCGTTACGTAACGCGGCGGTAATTATCATAAACCCGCCCCTGCTGCTGTTGCAGTATAAATACACTCAGCGCATTAGCCTCAGTCGTTTTCCAGCTCGCTCTCGCGTTTTGGATAGCATCAATTACAGTAATTTTCAGCTAGCTAACTAGTCATGACTCCTCGTGTGTGCATCTTCACTGGAAGTCTGGATTTTTGAGCAGTCCGTTGTGTCTGGTTAGAGGTGCCGCACCGACCGTCTCCCTCCCCGGCTTACGTCCTCTCGTCCCGCCGGTGCTACTGGCATTACGTGCCCGCCACCGACCGTTCCCCTCCCCGGCTTACGTCCCCTGTCCCGCCGGCAGCAGGTGCTACTGGCATTACGTGCCCGCCACCGACCGTCTCCCTCCCCGGCTTATCCTCCCATCCCGCCGGCAGCAGGTGCCTATATCACCGCCACCAGCCCGCCACCGACCGTCTCCCTCCCCGGGTTACATCCTCCCGTCCCGCCGACAGCAGGTGCCATCATCACCGCCACCGGCATTATGTGCCCGTCAGAGAGTGTAAGTAACGTTATGTGCTTATAAGTTATAATACTGTACATTTAGGCAATTAAATGCATTTTGCTGAATGTGCAAATCCTGAAAGTGATTTTACATCATGCACCCTGTCATGCCCGTGTAATGTTAGCATGCATGTAATCGTGACATAATTTGGCCTTATTCCCTGAGCGTCATCCATCCGACAACACAATGATAACCGACAGGTAATATTTTATGTGCACCAATATAGCTATGACAAGGAATTATATGTAGACTGAGGTTTTACGTTTGTGTGTAATGTAAAACATGGACCGAGGGACACCTAAAATGAGCGTCAAAGTGGCTTCCGAGGTACCCACGAGGTATGTTGTGTGTATGTATGCAGTGGTCATGATGACAGCCTAATGTCTCTTTTCTTTTCCAATGTACAGGTCTCAGTGTCTTCCTCCAGCATATCTGGCAGCCACTGTTCCTGTGACTTACCTTGTGCCTAGACTTGGGCGGTATATATTTTTTTCAAGCCTTCATAGCTTCCAGACATTTACCTTGGTGTATGGTATTTATTACACATTTCTGGCGACTAATTTCCGTGGTGACTAAAACATTTGAAATTAAACCACTATAACAGTATGAAGCACTCAGAAAGCACCTTGGTATACTGCAACACCTTTATACCGCCCAAGCCTACTCCTGCCTCAGCCAATCTCAGGACCAGAGCTCCACCGGCCTCCATTGTAAAAGAAGTAAGTTGTGACACACACAAATATATCATTACTCAATAATACATTTATTTTACACATTGGACACATTTTATAAACAAATAACAATATAAGTAAGCAATAAACTATAAATAATAAAACAATCTAAAGGGGAGGTTTAAAACCTGTGTATTCCCCATCTTCATCAGGGTACTCCTGATGAATGCGGAGGACAACACAGGAGGGGATGACAACCCGGTTGTCCTTTCCCAGGTATCCCCAGCACCAGGACACAAAACTCCTGTAGGCCAGGTAGCGAGCACGCCTGTAATAAAAAATGTAGAAAAATACTTTGATTTATATTTTTATGTATGTTTCTTTTTGGTATGTTGTCCTCTGTGTAATCAAATTTGACACTGGAGCTGTCTTTCACAAAACATTATTGACATGTGTTGTCTTTTAGAAGAACCTATCCGAAACCAAACTGAACTTATTTGTTTGATTGATGTAATAAACAAAAAGCCTTTCCCTCCACATTTTTTGTCATGTCTTACAGATTGGGACCTCGGAAGATGAGTTTGATTCATCAACCTGCAGTCTACCTCCTCATATTGGCTAAATGGATGGACAAGAAAATGGACAGCAGTTTTTTTATTCCAAGGAATTTCCACGACCACACAGCTACATTTTCAGAAATAATAATAATGATAATCTAGTGATTGCTTGTATAAATGTCCAATCATGTGCATTCAGTTTATACATCTATATATCAAGGTGATGTACATGTTGGTTGATTTACTATGTAGTGAAAAACAGCTAAAGAATGAACCAGTATTTATCTGTCCAACATGAGAGTTTATATATAGCTCAGGAAGATGAAGGATTAAAATGGATACAGTCAAGCATCACTCATGTGCTTTAAGTGTAAATGAAATACACTGTATACATTAGTTAACTATAATATGATTGTATAAATGATGTAAGTTTATTCCCGGGTACTAAACCTTACCTCTCTTTGAAAGGCATGTCATTTGATCAACACAAGTGTAATTTATAAATATCCGAAATCAGTAAAACAAATATTATATTGTCTACGTTACCCAGATCTTTCCTTTTCCGCCAGTGGTCCATGGTCTGCCTGATAAATGTTTAGGGCATTCTGCAGGGAGTAGGGGTTCAGGCAGACTGGCTCCAAGCCTGGATGAAGAGTCATGCAGCGTGGCTCTTCAGGCAGCTCTCCACATCTACTCTGAACCTATAGGAATATGTGTAATAGGTGTTTTAGTGCTAGACATCTAGTATGCTGCTGCTTATGTATTCATTATTTGAATTATTATTGTGAAAAACAGTTTTCATTTACATACAGCATTCAGCTCCTTGCAGCAGACATTTTCAACCTCTGTGGGCATTGTTCTGCATTCTCCACATGTGCACCTGCACAAGTACATTTTTAATCACAGTGTGACAAATGTTAACCATTTCAGTTGTCAGTTCAGTATGAAGCCTGGTTCAGCAAAACGACCTAATCAGTTGAAGCATATTGTCTTATTCAGCCTGTGTAATGATGACATTCAGCAATCCACAAATTAATCAGAAGACACAAGTAAGTAACTGACTAAGTGAAACTGGCTAGTGTTATATTTTACTTTTTTGTAGTCTAATTAGTTACCTAATGCGTTTCCCCACATTTGTTGAATAATGTGATCTGAAAAAACGAGTAAACTGCCTCCTTTCAAAGCTGGACAAACTGAATTTAAATGGGTTTACCACCCACTACAGTCTAAAACAAATACTAGTACTACCTTTATTAGGTATAAACAAAAGGAGTAATTAAATTAACGAAACATTAATAAAAATCAAGTGTTGTTTAATCTGTGAACAGACAAAACAATCACAATTCTTCATTACATGAAACCCTAACGTTTTTGCTAGGCTATAATAGTCAGTGGGAGCGTAACTCGGTTGCTAGCTTGGCGGCTAACTCGGCTAACTGTAGACTCCCATAGTCAGTAATACATATTGCTAACTTGCATAAATAGGAGAAATACATTACCATTCTGTTGCAGACTGTGAGGCACGAGATTGTGCAGGTTCATTGTCTGAGTCAGTGTCTGGCTCTGATGGCTCGAACATGTAGGGCTGGGTCACTGCAATGCTGTTAGCGCGAGCGTCCATTGCTACTGTTGCTATGTTACACGGAGGCGGCCCCCTTCCGTGCGTAGGTGTGTTTCCAGCGCCTTCAGCAGACACGCCCCCAGCGTTTGACAGCACAGAGAAGTGCTTGATTTTTCATGATTTTAAAAGATAATTTTACATACTTAGACAATTTTTCTAGCATTCAAATTTGGAAGGATGGTTAATAACACATCTGTCTATGATGTGACTAACTCAGAACACAAATATATTTTCACTTTACACGGTCTTTAATGTGTTATGACCAAAAGCTAGCAAAGCTGATCACATTCACATTAGCCTCAGCTCTACTTTGTGTTTATGGCTATCAGGCGATTATTCCCAGTGGTCATCTGCGGTATTGCAGCGAAATATTGCCACTGCAGCCCAAAAAGCATTTTCTCCATAGACCACCATTGTAAAAGAGACGTCTGTAAAACTCCTGACAGGACACCACCAACTGTAAACAAAGTCAATTATGACTCTTTGTTTTATGAATTTTTGATCCATGGAGGTTTTTTGTTTGTAAAACGTTCCTCCAGCCAAGAAAACCAATTTTAAAAACAGTGACATCATTACAATGTAAAGTCTGTGGGCCGAGTAGGAACTCACTGGTGGGGCCAGCAGGGGAAACACGACTGTACATATCCAGTGGTCCAAAACACTGAAGTAAAACCCAGCTACAGACTTTCTTTGGCGTATGCGCCAGCCGAGCCTTTCTTATAGGACTGAATAGGCTCCATGTCTGGTATGGTATCCAGCTCTTACACTACATCCATGGCTGAATCTTAATCTAGCATTTCCACTATGAGCATGTTAGTATGCTGGCACTGCTCTGGATAGCCCCATAGAGCTGCTAGCATGGCTGTAGAGGTTTTGTCTTGTTTTTGTATCACTTTTGGACTCCCTGCATGTCATTAGTGGGTCACTAGTAGGTGCCAAAGAAAACACTGTTGTCCTCAGTTATGGAAGTGGAAGTTATCAGAAGATATTAATTTAATCCTCCCATTTGTGATTCAAGTTCATAACAGGTCTGATTGTAGGACGACAGCACTGTATGATCTTCAATCACAGAAGTTTGGTGAAAATCTATAACAGAAGAATCATAATCAGTAATTCTCAACTCAACTCAACTTTATTTATAAAGCACTTTAAAACAACCACAGCTGAAACAAAGTGCTGTACATAAATACATAAAAACAACACAGGAAACGTAAAAACAATTAACAGGAAATAAATACTAAGATAATTGTTTATTGTTTTTAAAACAAATTAAAAACAATAAAACTAATTAAAATAAACAAACCATAAAACCATAAAACACTAAAACAGGAGCAGAGTCTCATGCACGGTTGAAAGCCAAGGAATAAAAATGAGGAAAAACTACTCTAATAGACAATACCTAAATGACATGTAAAGCTAAGCTATGGTGAATAAATGTGTGCCCCAAGGGAAGATGCTTTTTTCTGTTTTCTTGGGAATTTTTCTCTTTTTTCCATTAATTAGAGTGGAGCTTCAGCTGTGGTTATTCCCCGGACCACATCTGACCTCCCCACATGTGGTCCAACCTGTCGCCGAGCAGAGCTGAAGCTGAACGATGAACTGGGTCATCATTGGATTATCATGCGATATTCATAAGCGGAGTTGTGGCGGCGAATGATTAAATGCTCCGGCAGCCAGTTAAACCAGATATCCCAGTTGGTTCCTCGTTGCTTTTCCTGGAAAGCTGGAACACTTCAGGGCTCGGCGGCGACTGTTTGCAAATTGACACTTTGCTGCATTTCCTCTGTAAATGCTCAGCAGCAGGTGTGGGTGGTGGTGGGCTTTTCTGACATTTTTATCACATATCATATACTTCAGGAATGAAGGTTGCAGCAGTAAAAGTAAGTAAATGATGTTTAAATCTGAAGTTTACTTGGAATGTGTGGATGCTTGATCTAGTCTGCTGTTGTTATTGTAAGATTTTCTTTCTCAAGTGCCACATGGAGAGATTCAGCTACAGGTTGCACGCAGCTCAGCGGCCCCTCTTGGCTCCCACATGTCCTCCTCAGTGAAGCTTGGTTGGCTGCTCTCCTCTCCACCAATAATTCTAGTTTTTTTGTTTTTTTTTAAATCCAGCTCCTGTGTGGATGGTACTATATGAAGTCATCACAGCTGATGCAACCTCCACTTTTTTATCTCCCCCTTTTTTTGTTTGAGGTATTTGGCTGCAACCTGAGAGCAAGGCTGTACAGCAGAGGGGAGGTTCACGTTATATTTTTGGTGACTCTATTTCTACTTTGCAAGTGCGGTGGAGTACACGCTACCACATCCATGCTTATTTATTGTAGGGCCAGTTTTTTTATTTTAAATACAGGGGTCCTCTAGAGTTTAAGCAGCTTCCTGTTTTTGTTGCATTTGCAAAGATGCGGAAAAATGGATGTAATGAATGCATTTAGATAGATTAGTCCTTTGACTCTGTTCATTTTCTACTTGCAAGAGCTGCAGGTTTCCTCACTGGAGCCCTCTCAGTGAAATGCCACTGTGTAAGAGGACAGCCGATAGAGGGACTGCACATGTGGAAGAAAAGAAATGTGCTCTCCTGCAAGTGCACCCCCTCCTCCCCTTTTATTTCTATTACCTCCTGCCCTCTCTCTCTCTCTCTCTCTCGCTCGCTCTCTCTCTCTCTCCCTCCATCCTAGCTCTTTGTCCCGGGGAATGTACCAACCAGAGAGGAGGAAGAGGAGGAAAGAAGGGGGGGAGGGGTGAGCCAGCATGTCAGACAGTGGAGAGAGGAGGAGAAAAAAAAAAGGGAGAGAATAGCATGTGGCGGAGGGACAGAGAAAGCAGACGGCGAGGTCGGCAGAGGATCAACACTGAAAGAAAATAGCTTTCCAAAAAAAAAAGAGAGAAAAGAACAATTGGGTGTTCCCACCTCTCATTATTTCCTGCTGCTAATCAAATTTGGTGTTAACAAAGTTCTGTTGGGTGCACGCCATCAGAGGGAAGGAAGCCAACAAAAGAAAGAAGGAGAGAGAGAGAGAGAGACAGAATCAGGATGGGGCATCACAACGGAGGGATGGGAGAGAGGGCAAAATGGAGGAGATGAAAGCTGTCCCATTATGGAATCCACCATACCTCCACCAGCAGTAACACCTCTCATCCTCCAATAGAGCAGCCGCTAATATCACTGCCTCCCTCCCTGCGTCTGACTCCCTCTCTCTGGGAGAGCTTTACACTGCTGTGTGAAAGAAAGTGGAGAGCTGACATTTACGTCCAGCCGAGGGGAATTGTGTTCCGAAACTGGTGAAACAGGACGAGGCGAGACGGTGGATGTAAATTGTCGAGGAACACGCTCGCGCTAGAGAAATAGAGAGCAGGGGGGACAGGTGTTGGAGTGTTAAAGGAGGGGCGAACTCTGAGCGCAGAGCTGCACGGCATGAAGGGAAGCAAAGTGTAATAACTAAAAAAGAAGGAAGGAGTGCAAACCAAACAGCTGTGAGTACAAAGTGTCTTTCTGCCTTTTTCTTACTCTAGCTTTTTGTTCTTCTCTTTGACTTTTCTGCTGCTGCTCTGCTCTGCAGTTATCGAAGCTAAACCTTCCTTGCTGTCCTTGTGTACCTGCAGGACTCATTACAATTGCGTCCGTCCAAAATCCGTGTGTTGGATTGAACTTTTTTTTTTTTCCTCAGCAGAAACCTTTTATTAGAACTGTTCAACTTTAAACTCTGTCTTTTACTTGCTGTCTTTGTAAAATGAGCACAGTGAATGGGATTTCTTTTGCTTTTAGGAATTGAATGACTCCACTCTTACAATGATGTAAACAAGGAGACAGTGCAGACCACCCATTTATGTGTATTTGTTTTCCAGTCTGACTATATACAGCTGGAGGACAGCGAGATCAGGAGCCCTGAATAAATCTGGAAGCTATGGTTTAATCATTATAAACAGTGCTCTGTCTGGTTGTCGTGGTGATCTTTATTGAGGTCTTAATGTCTACTTATTTTTCCCTTGTTACCACACATATGTAGAGTTTGAACTTTAACATCTATAATTACTTATTCTTTTATATTTAGCTTGTGAAAGTCAACCTGCACTCACTGTTTGCATGCTTTATGGTTTTTATTGAAATTCTAGATTGCAGTCTCACCTCTGTTCTCTCTGGCTACAGGAACAATGTGTGCTGGTGCAGAGCAGGTTGAAGTGAAATCAAATTATAATGTGGTGCGTGGCACGTATCGCACACTCAAGGCTGTGACAAGACCCAGAATGGCTGACAAACCTGTCTGTGTGCCATGTCAGTCCGGGTGCACGGTCAGGTCTTATCATAAGTTGTAATTTGGAAAAGAACTAGCGGCTAAAAGCAGAAGCACTCGCTGACTTTTGCTGCTATTTCCATAAATGGTGGAACTGTTACGTTGAAGCAGGCGCCGATCTTTGTATTTACGGTCTTCTACTCCACTTAGAATGTTTCTGCAACTACCAACTACACAATGTAAAAAAAAAAATGTTTGTAATTCAGTCCTGTTATTATACAGCTCTCATCCAACATGCAGTGCACTTCCCTGCTTCCTCGCTCGCTTGCTTTCTTAAATGCCATCCATAATTTGTAAAGCGCTCTGTCAGCAGATGTACTGTAGACTGTTGAAGACTTGGCACTAATGGCTAGATATGTCTTACACGTCATTCTCACAATCTGAGTGTCTCCTTTCAAAATCTATATGAAGGGCTGTACATGTTAGTACTGTGTTGATGCGCTGTATCATATGAAGGGTAGACCACTGAGATGTACAGGTAATCATTTGTAATGACCTGGACATTCTCTACAGAAAGGATAATGAATGTCATGTCACCCTCTGGTGGTAGTAGTCTTATATGTGGAGGTGTAGAGGGAGCTGGCTATAAAGTACCTAAAATAGAAAAGAAATGGATCTATTTTATAGTATTTGTATATATATTTAAGTATTAGTTTCTCACAAGAAGTTATCCTCTGTTTTAAATATCATTCTTTGTTGGTTGGTGTGTGAAATAATGCTCCTAAAGTGCTGAGTTAGATCTTCACTGTTATATTTTACTATGTTTTTGTCACTTTGCTAGCCTGTCTTTGCTATATACAGTACCAGTCAAAAGTTTGGAAACACTTTCTCATTGCAGTGAATGGAAAGGTGTGTCCAAACTTTTGCCTGGTACTGTATATACATTGTGGTTACTTTAGCCCCTTATACAAATTTAGTAGCATCTTTCTGGGGCGGCTGGGGTTCAGGAGATAGAGCAGGTCGTCGACCAATCAGAAGACCGGTGGCACCTCCAGTCCACATATTGATGTGTCCTTGGGCAAGATACTTCACCTCAAATTGCTCCCGATGTCTGCGCCAACGGTGTATGAATGTGTGAGAATGGGTAAATGTGACTTGTAGTTGTAAAAGCACTCGAGAGTATTCGAAAGACTAGAAAAGTGTTATATAAGTACATTCCATTTACTATTTCCTAGCAGCAGTAGTTCCCCATTTATGTTATTCACTACTGTCCTTTTTCAGTCATTCATGGTGCTTCTGAGCATACTGAGGTGAGCCCAGATGTTGTGTTAAAGATGCCCCACACGAGGCCTCATGTCAGCCAAGGCCTCTTCTGTGACTGCCTGTTACCGTCTGTCTCGACCTCCACACAATTTACGAGTTTTCAAACCTTTCGCCGTCCTGTTGCCAGAGAATCAGAGACAAAAATGTTTCTTCCCAGAGTCTCTTGTAGCTGGTCACATGAAAGTGTCAGGAACACCGCTGAGTCTTTTTTTTTTTGGTGGACCCCGAAGTCTCACAGCTTTCATCACAAAGGAAAAGCTCAATAATAGCAGATATATCACTTAATAAGCTGTTGTTGATGCTCCTGTCAACACATGAGCACCACATCAAACATTTCTAGATGATGTCTAGGTAGAGCTGCACCTGTGAAGGCACTTTTGAGATCTAGTTTCCCCATATGACATATTCATGTAATAGAATAGCGATACTGCATGAACACCATCGTGCATTATTAACTCACATACACACCACTTTAGAGTAGAATAGAGTAAAGCTTTGGAGTCCCTGAGGGGCAATTAGGCTTACATACAGCAGTCAGTAATAATAAAGACAGAACAGAGCAGCAGTTAATTAAAAAATGACAATTAAATCAAGAAAGAACAAAGGTTAACAACAACTTCATTATTCTCAGTGTCACTTACCAAACCAGCAGATCATATAAAATGCTTAAACCGACTTTACCACGTATAAGTCACCTGTGACAGAGACTTCTTCACTTCACTATTGAAACATCTAACCTGAAGAACAGTCTTAGTTTGTCAGTTTGCAGATATGTGTACTGCTGAACTCTTTACTGATAGTTGAAGAAGAGAAGTAGATCTCTTGGGATCATCTCTTTGTTCTTAGAAACTTTCAGCTATATAAAAGACTGATCACACCAACTGGACAGATTCTACTCATTGATTTTCATCTCTTGAGTCCAATCCCCAAACTCCTATTTTCAGACAACTACCTGTAAGATAACTCTGACAGTCGACCTCGCTGAAGCTAAGAGTTTACTAGACAGAGAACCATTCACTAAAACACTCTCAGTGATATGATAAAACTATTGTTAGAATCTGACAGCAGACTATGTGCAAGGACATGGATCTGATTACAATTAGAAACTGAAGCTGAAGAAGTTAAAGTGTTATTTTTGCAGAATATTCCAGAGAAGGAACATGTCGTGTTTTGTAATGCTTCTCTTGGCTTGCATGTCTCACAGCAGAGTTCAACAATCACTCTTGTCTCATCAGTCACAGTCGGTCATTGATTTTTCTTCATTTCCTAAAGCAGAAGTCCAAACCCATAAACCCCAAATCAGAGAACGCCTTTTCAATGATCTACTTCGGAAGTTCTGTTTTTCGGTTGTGCATCGACTGCAAAACGTTTGTGTGTTGCTCAGTTGGGATGCTGAACAACAAAGAGGTAATTAGGTCATTTGCTGTCATACTAGTTTGTGGAAAAAGAAGCACAGCCACAGAAAAAAAAAGGATATTGTTATTCCGTGAAGCTTCTATTTACCGCCACCCCTTTATTAACAACTCTCTTTAAATCAAGCCTCTTTTAATGGGAACAAAAACACTTCCACGTGTTTTCCTCCCCTCACTGGCACCATGACATTGCTCAGACAATATCTGTTTAGTGGACCTTCCAAGCATGTAAATACCTTTGGTCTCAGTTGTTGTGCTTGCTGGTGCAGATTTAACCTAATAAACTGAACCCAGTAGAACAGAGTAGCCAGAATTACCGTGTGTGTGTGTGTGTGTGTGTGTGTGTGTCTGAAAAGAAGAGGTGATTGACATATGTCATGCTCAGAACGTTGTTGTCTTTTTATACACAACAATATGAGAGTCTGTATCTGCCTACAAACTCTCTTTCATGATGGGAACTTAGTGACCCATAACCTGAACTCTGAACAACCTGTAAGACTTTGGTTCAGTCTTGTGTTTTACAAGCCAGAACATTTTGGATAAACATTTTTGAAATGACCACATCATTTCTCAGAACATATCTATTTCATTTTTATGTACTGTTAGGTAGGGATGGTCAGTTCACTTTCACAGTCTCACAAACTAACTCTCAAGACTCTCATGACAGTGTCAGTATCAGTAAGCTGAAGCTCAAAGAGGGGCAAAGAAGGACTTATTACAATGCAGCAAATTTCCTTCTTGTTCTTATCCAAACACATGTTCTGCTTTATTGATCATGAACCTCCTGACAATGACTACATGTTAAGTTATGGGCCATTAAAAGAGCTGAGGTGATACTTCGTGCCTCAATCGAAGAGAAATTGTCAGCAAAACAAAATATTTCAAAATTCTGTCCAAATGCATTAGTGGCCGCTGTGGATTACGTCTTTCAAATAATTAAATGTATGCAGTAGTATGGCCTGTGAAATTGCAGAGTCAGCTAAACCCAGTAAGTAAGGTAGTAGTAATTTACATTGGCCTGAAATAGATGCTGTCTCAAAAGACAAAGGAGAAAGAAATCCTGCAGTAGATAGAAAGCCAATCCACAGCCACTGTCTGGTTAGCAGTTCATCAGCTGATTAAAGGAAGTCAGTTTAAGCAAAAGTATTGATCCATATAGCGTAATACAGCGATGATTAGAAATGAGTCATGGATGATGTTACACTGGGAAAACGACCTGATTTTTTGCAAACTGCATCAACATTCATAATTAGTCACAACATCAAAGGTTAACATGGCAACACTGATTCTGAAAAAGATAGAAATAAATAGCTTTGTTATATAAGGCCATTTATAATTTACACAGCACGTGTAAGAGGACTAAGAACGGGGCTAACTGAGGTCAGTGGCAGTAAACAAGAACACAGGATCATACTGCACTGTGATAAAAGTTGATAGGAATATATACAGAATTATATAGAAATGATTCAGGGGTTTGAATGTTGGAGTTTACTGTGGGATTTCTTTAATGCACCTGAGTTGAATCAAATAGAGTCAGTTTTGTACTATAAGGGTGATGATTTGTCCTTAGAGAATTGAAGAGTTAAAATATGCCAATCAGTGTTATTGGGGGAAAAAAGAATATAGAAAAAAGGGTCACATTTAATCAAATAAGTCTATATACCTAACTCAGTTATATTGTGTTTATTTGGATTCATGAATAAAATAATTGATTCGTCTGACGGAATTGTAATATATTTAAAATAATTATATTAGTAATAAAAAAAGATCAAAATTGGAACAGGTGCAAATGATACATCTTTGAAATATGAGCCATAATCAGTCAGAATTTCCAAAGCGATCACAATCAACTGAGGTCTGTCTGTTTGTTAATATACACAAAATAGTCGGGTTGTAAATACGGAGCTGTCAGAGAAGACACCTGCCAGCAGCCTCTCTCCACCCAGCTCTCCATATGACTCCGTTAAACACTCTGTACTAAGTAGATGTGAGCTGTGCCAGCGTACGCAACTCCATACTCGTTTCCTCATCTATATTTCATCAAGATGTGGGCGGTCTGTGCTGTCCTACTGGAAGCTTATGACTATAATCATCATCATATACATGATCTTTTATTTTCAGAAGCTTTCCTTGTGTTTTCATTTAGAATAGATGAGTTGTGTGGTTAAAAACTGTCTTTCCTCCTTACTTGGGCTTGAAAGTGATATCAGAAGGAAAATAGAGATGTTTCCTTTCAGTCACAATATCTCGGACACCTGAAGTGAAGTAACCTAATATTCTTGATATTGCCTTGAAAGCTTCAAAAGGCTTTCTCTACACTATCGTACTGACAACAGCTCATATTTGTTTTAGATGCTGTGCCAGCACTTCATTAAAGCTACAGCATGTTACACTTATGACTGAAACACACACAGCTGCAGCACTGAATTAAATGAGAATGAAGCCCACAGTCAGAGGAAAGCTCAGGGTCATAATGTTATCTAAGTCACCACCATCTAGTTCTAGTTTCTTTTCTGGAATAACCCGATGGATGAAAAGATGTGTATGTCTAATGCTTCAACCTCTCTCTCTTTTTTTTTTCTTTCAGTTGACCCTCGGGGACGAACAGTGTGAAGTGACGCGAAACAGCTACGAATCTAAAGAGCTGGTGTACTTAGTTCATATTTACTGCCAGGTAAGACTGCACTTCTTACCTAACAGAACCATACAGAACTCCAGATATATACCTAAAGTCCCACAGGCACGCATACACTTATATACTATTATACATGAACTCCCACACACACCTGTTCATTTTTAAAAATCTGTATTCAAACTTTCAGCCTTTTCGCTATACTTGCCTTTAAGTGATTTCCATCCCACGTATAATGCATCAGTATAACCTGATCAGATACCCAGTGCTCTACTCAGCTTTGAGCAGAGCACTGGCCCAAATTCTAACATTTCTGAACACTTAACGTATTGTTTCAAAAATCTAAGTTATGTGGGAATTTGGAAGTAATTGAATAGAGCTGTGGATGAATGCCAGGATGGGTGAGCGATTCCGAAGAATGCTGGATCAAAATTGAATTCTTCAACCCCCTGAGCTTTAACCACAGTACTGTACATGTCTCTGCATATTTTAGGTAGATGTTACCTGGGCTGGACTACTTGGATTTAATCGATTATGTGTGTTTATCTGTAAACGACACATCCAGTCAATCATTGCAAAGTATCATTTTGTCATTATGGTGCAGCAGAGTTGGTGCAGAGTGTTCCTCTTCCTCTTACAGCTGGTTGTGCATTCCTGGTTTAGTTTTCACTGCAGGGGTCTCCTCAAAGTAGGAGAAAATTGGCTTAGTCATCTTCAAAATTCCCTTTTTTAGGGCGGGATGTCATAATAAAGTAACAAGCAAATTATTTACAATTACATCACACACTCAAGTTTTGCAAGATATTTGATTAAAACAAAAATTTGGACACGAGCTTGAAGAAGAACGCACACATGCACACCAGCTGCTCAGAAGCTTTGCCCCAACCTCCGCCAATGACATTTTTGATTCTGGTTTCATGCGTTTTCCCCTCTACAGATCATATTCCATTTGCACGACCTTGGCAATGCCACACAAGTATGCGGCTGCGTACTTGGAAATTCCAGCTTCTTACAGCCATCGGAAAACTGCTAAATCTACACCAGTTTTGTTAAAAAAAAAAAAAAAAAAGAACTGGCAAAGAGTTTGGCTCGATTTCTGCACTCAGAGCAAGTAGCACAGCAAAGTGAGATTGGTTCAGTTCCACAGACCCAGAAAGGAGAAGGGAAGGGGGCGGGGGTGACTAGAATCACCGTCTGAAAGTGGGGCAGGAAAAGCATAAAGAGTTCCCCGAGCCCACAGAGCCCTCCCAGCGCTGTCTGTCCCAGCCAGCACTTTAAAACACCACCAGAATCAGTGGGCTGAGCAGTGTGCTGCAGTCCTAGTCGTGCAGGTCCTGGCTTCAGTACACACGGATGTTTCTAGGCCAAATCAAAGCAAAAGATTTTTTCCACCACTAACTTTTCTCAGTGGGTTTGGAGGTTTGGAGCATCGTCTTACTGGATAAAAAAGAGACAACAAACCAATGGAAAAACTCACTTTATTTTTTTTTTTTAAAGTGAAGTTACATTAAATGTGGTGGATTGAAGGGCAAAGTTCTCTCGGTTGCACTTGCACTGTTGGCATTTAATCACTGCATTTGACTGGGAAGGGCTGAGTAAGCTGTTGCTGTTGTTTGTTTGTGAAGACATTTCTGATATCAATGCATAAACATCCACTAGAGACTTAATTCCCTTTTTTTATTTTTTTGAGACAGCGCCACTGCATTTGAGGTATGAAAAGACGAGACAATGCCAGGCGATGCCAAAACAGACAAGACAAAAAGCACAAGAGTCACAGCAGTGTGGGATGGGATTTTAAGTACTGGTAACATATTTTTTGGAGCAGTGGCACCAGAAGAAACATTAAATATTCGCAATAGAAGGATTATGTTCATTTGTTAGGTAGGTAGACATTCAGGTGGGTAAAAAATAAACACATGGAGATAAAAAGGAGGTTAAAATGACCTAATTTGAGAGAGTTTGATTTGAAAATACCATGACTGGACAGTATTCTTCACCTAAAGCAAGAAGTGGCATCAAAATTTACACCAGTGGCGGTGTTTAGCTCAGTGGGTAGAGCACCCGTCCCATGTGTTGACGCTACAGTCCTCACTACAGGCGACCCGGTTCGTACCCGGTCCTATCCTTCGTGTCAGTGCCCCCCCTCTCTGCCTCCCATTTCCTGTCTCTCTCTACTCACCTGTACAATAAAGGCAAAAGCCCCAAAAAATACACTTAAAAAAAACAACAAAACTCAATAGCCTCCTCGTTCAGACTCAACATAGATGAGAGAGTTGAGGTATTGGGTCAACAAGTGTAGACTGGGGGTTTTGTACGTTCTATCCCTTTTACTACATATCCCATAGGGTGCAGTGATGTAAAGCTGTATTTTACACGGGGGCGATACAGTGACTTTGTGGTTAGCACTGTTGCCTCACAGCAAGAAGGTCCTGGGTTTGATACCCAGCTTGGGCCTTTCTGTGTAGAGTTTCCATGTTCTCCCCATAGTTGCATGGGTTTTCCCAGGGTGCTCCATTTTCCTCCCATTGTCAAAAAAACGTAAAAATGTATTTTAGGTCAATTCTCATGTCAGTGCCCATGACCAAGGTACTGACATAGAATTGGAGTTGGTTCAGTTTAACCAACCTGTATAGTGGCTGCCCACTGCTCCTCGTACTTAGGATGGGTTAAATGTTCAAATTAAATCTCACTGTACATCTGTATGTGTAACAAATAAAGTACCTTTACCTTACCTTTATCTTTACTGCAGATCATTAGGTTAGTAAACTTTTTCCAAGCAGTCACTTGAATTGCTGTTGTACAGTCTGCTCTTAGGTACTCAAATGATAGATGCTTTCACTGACACCTGAAGAGTCTTCAAAACAGATTCAGTTACTGGATTACCATCTTGTGAAGTGAAGGGAAACCATTTACTACCTGAAGAGTAGGAAAACACATAAATCAAGCTAAAATGTTAATCTGTGCTTTAGTAACACTTGCCAGCAATGTAAAGTATACACAGTGTAGTGTGGGTAACGGCCCTGCTCTTTAATGACGTCTGCCTCCCCCACAACTGGAAGTGTCTTCATAAACTGTTTGAAACAGCTGGAGTGTCCTGAAGTGTCAGACGTGCTGTCACTACCACTTTTAAGGTTTTCATCTTGAGTGCTACATACATGCAGCAAGATGTTTTGTATCAAGATTTGTTTGGAAAGCATGAAATATTACTAACATGAGCTGACATGAGGGAACACTTTAACAACAACCCAGCTGGAGTTGAATGTCGTGAAGTCAGTCATGTTGTAAAAGCTCTTAGCTGACTGAGGTGTTCTCTGCATCTCTGCTTTATAGTTTCTTATTTTTTTTACTAATTTTACATTTTTGTTATGGAACTAAAGGGTCGAAGCTGGATTGTGAAGCGCAGCTATGAGGACTTCCGCGTACTGGACAAGCACCTGCACCTCTGTATCTATGACCGACGTTTCTCACAGCTGCCTGAGCTGCCTCGATTAGACAGCCTAACTGATCAGTCAGAGGTAAGCAGTGGAAATACACACATCTACACACATTTCTGACTGGAAACCCTGGTTTCCTGTATTCAAAGTTTTAATCTTGGTCACTGGAGCTTTATTTATGTTCTCACTGAGCTGTCCAGTGCTTAGTCATCTCCTAAATCAAATGAATGATAGCATTTGCTGCCCATACACTACTAAAGTACAAGGTAGGAAAGTATCAAGTCATCCAGATAAAAGCTATTCCAGTTACTGTGCTTTGATATTCAGTGTGATCTGCATGGCTTTTGATATTTTTCCAGTCATACCCCCTTCAGCCCTCCTCTGAAACGTACTCTGAGTCAGGCGAAACTTTTATGGTCAGTTTGAGGCTCTACAAGGAATGCAGAGGTATCAAACCAAACTCGCAAAACCAGTTTATCACTGAGGGGTATTGTGTGTGTGAGGACTCTTTCAGAATAATAGCCTTACAAGGCCCCCTGAACGACACTATTGTACCTTCACCAGAAGCTGCATTTAAAGGATTAATGGTTCCAACTAAATTTCCCTGGATTTTATGTTCCGCCAGTTTTAATACACACACCACCTCTTGACTTTAGACAAGAAGATCTCAACCACAACTTGCATCCAACACATTCTCCTCAGTAAGGCTTTAGTGTTAGCATTAGTGCAGATGTGGGGCACCAGAAACCATAAAAGTAAATTAGCCTTGTAATATGAAGTCATTGCTGCAATTGTCATTTCAAGTGCTGTGCTGCCAAGCAAAACTCTTTAGCTGCAAAATTAGCTGTATTTGTCATAGAGCAAACATGTAACAAAAGAAGTCAGTTACTGCTAATGGTGATTAGCAACACAGATGGAAAGCAGCTTCAGCTGAAATTACACACTGTAAAAGCTAAGTTTAATATTCAGTGCGTTGGTAGTGGATAAACATAGTACTAAATGGTACTATCTGAAGTAAATGTAATGACTTTAACTCGTCTGTTCATTTTCTTCCATGTTAGTCAGTTTCCCAGATGTTGTTGGCTTACCTCTCCCGGCTCTCAGCCATCGCTGACAACAAGATCAACTGTGGGCCTGCCCTCACATGGATGGAGGTAAAACTGTGCTGTCCTCTCTCTGAAAGGAGTACACTGACACATTTGGCAGATATGAAATATTTTTAAGTTATCTTGCAGGTTCTTATCCAGTAATTGGATTTTAAAGGTGCATTGTGTAGGATTAAGTGCCATCTAGGGGTGAGGTTACAGATTGCAACTGACTGAATACCCCTCTACGCTTTCAAGCATGTAGTAGAATCTACAGTGGCTGAAAAAAGCCCTTTCTATAGCCACTGTTTGTTGTGTCCATTCGGGGCCACTGTAGAAATATGGTGGGCTTTGTGGAAGAGGACCTGCTCGCTATGTGGATATAAAGGGCTCATTCTAAAGTCACCAAAACACACAGAAGATTATACACTAATTAAAACATATTTATCAATACTATAATCTATTTCTGCCCAGTCTGTTCCACTAGATGCCACTAAATTCTACACACTGCACCTTTAAATCTTGTTAGCCAAAAGGTTGGGGGTACAACTTAAAATGAATGCAAAGTGTCCAAAAGGAAAAACACAGTAGTCTTCTTTTCTTGCTACAAAACTGCAGGGTACAATACAACACAATATAATAGCCCTGCAGTGGTTGCTGCCTGAATTACTGCAGCGCTGCTGTCAAACACTGCAAAATTATGTAATATTTAAATATGCGGCAAAGTGAAAATTTTAATTTCTTTACACACCGCAAACTACATCTACACATGGGGAACAGTAAGACAAAAATAGCTGAAAGATTCCCCTTTTTTTCCCCCATGTTTGCTTTTAGTGTGAATATGAAACACACCTCAGGGCCCTGCTCCTGACTGGGGACTAGCAGTGTTCTACTTTTGTTATAAAAGATTAATATGGGGTTTGTATGAGTGCAACAAAATATTACAGTATTGCTGTAGGATTACTAGAATCTTGTAGTAGATATTTCTAGTCCTCCCAGCTAATAATTCATTCTTCTCAACAGCAAAAATACTTGAATAAGATGGTAGAGGATCAGTTGCAGAATATTTTTTTTCATGAGGTGAACAAACAGTTTTGAATATCCAGAGTAAACATTACAAATACCCCATTTCATGGACAGCACAAAGATGAATACAAAGTTTAACAGTGATGTGTGTGGAACTATAGATGGGTCTTGTGTGAACAGTGATGAACAGGTATTTATCTGTGGCCAGCAGTCTTGTGTGAAAGTCTTGTGTATTTGTGTGTGCACCAGGTTGACAATAAGGGAAATCATCTGTTGGTCCATGAGGAGTCGTCCATCAATGTGCCAGCTATTGCTGCTGCCCATGTCATCAAGCGTTACATTGCACAGGCCTCAGACGAGCTGTCCTTCGAGGTGACAACCTTCAACATCAACACTTCACACACTCTCTCTCTCTCTCTCTCTCTCTCTCTCTCTCTCTCTCTCTCTCTCTCTCTCTCTCTCTCTCTCTCTCTCTCTCTCGATAAACAGAGATTCCATTAAAATTCCTTCCAGATATTTCCTCATCTGTTGTTTTCGTCTGTATAAAGATTGCATAACAGTGAATTTGACAGACGGCGATAAAGAAAGAGAGAAAAAGAACTGCAGGAGCAATAAAGCTGTCTTTTCTGATACAAATGTTCGCTTTGAGCAAACTCGGCAGCTGAAAAGGTGTTTTTAGACATCAAGTCAGAACAAATGACTCTGAACATTCCCTGCCAAATTATGGTCTTGCAATCGAAAGCGTAAGCCTCACTTTTACAATGGCTTCAATTTCCACTACTGTTTTTTAGAGAGGTAAAGGCACAATCTCTGCTCTCTGCAGGTCGGCGACATTGTGTCAGTGATTGACATGCCTCCTAAAGAAGACACCACATGGTGGAGGGGCAAGCATGGCTTTCAGGTAGGTCAGAGCACAGAAAACACACAAACCTGCACTTACACACACACACACACACACACACACACACACGTTTTCTGTTTCGCTGTCTTTTCCTCCGGCTGTAAAGTTTTGATTAGTTTTGCACTTGAGGTATTTCAAGGACAAGGACAGAATGTTGCTGTTGTAAAGCTAGAGTCAGTTCAAAGACAAAGCTTGATACAAATGCTCTTTTATGTGAAGCTTTGGAGCAGATTAGGGTGTGTGTGTGTGTGTGTGTGTGTGTGTGTGTGTGTGTGTGTGTGTGTGTGTGTGTGTGTGTGTGTGTGTGTGTGTGTGTGTGTGTGTGTGTGTGTGTGTGTGTGTGTGTGTGTGTGTGTGTGTGTGTGTGTGTGTGTGTGACCCTGAACCCATTCATATTCCTACATGCTCTCCAGGACAATCCTATAATACACTGATACAACCCCCTCTTCTTCCTCATAGTTTCAGCTCTTTGCATCCTCCAGTCTAAGCATTGTGTTTGCTTACAGTTCACTTCTGGTTGGAATTAAACTCAAAATCATCAATACTTCATAATTTGAGTATAAATATTTTCCGAGGGTTTAACAGCCTCTTGTACTGTATATTTTGAGAAATAATCATTTGAAATGGAGGAAATGAAGTGTGTCTAGATTGTGTTTGTGTGCATAGGCCTGCACCCAAACAAATATGTACAGAACACTGCAGGCCAGATTTTTCTAAATCTTTTCAGACGCAGATGTGATGCATTCTGCCCCAA
This sequence comes from Scomber japonicus, assembly GCF_027409825.1. Classification (NCBI taxonomy): domain Eukaryota; kingdom Metazoa; phylum Chordata; class Actinopteri; order Scombriformes; family Scombridae; genus Scomber; species Scomber japonicus. Next base: position 27,145,084 of record NC_070590.1, on the reverse strand, counting down.
ACACACGAGCAAACAAACAAACACAGCATGCCACAGTCTAAAGATTGCATGTCAGAGAGAACGCCTCTCTCCTTCATTGCACATGCATTTGAAGAAGGATCGTGCAAATATTAGGAGGAGTATATTACAATAATAACATGTAAGATTACAGAGATTAATTATGTATTTACTAACATCAAATGATGTGACCTTTTTGTTGGAGAATTCTGTCTCTCTGAAAAGCAGATGTAAACATAGCACAGATGAGGTTTACACAAGCTGGAAGGTTCTAGTGATGAGAAGTAACATGAATATATACAGCACATCATTCAAACAGTTATTATTATTAATGAGCCTAATGTCTGATTACTATAAAAGTAAAGAGTGGACGGTGTGTTATTACTTGATGTTCAGTGAGCTGTGAAATCAGTACAGGCTGCAACAGCAACTCTGGTTTCTTTTGATAAGACTCACTATTAACATCTGCCTCCATCTCCACCTGCTCCACTCTGAGCTGCTGGACCGACCGCTACATAAATATTATCACTGCATCTCCTTTATCTTTCAAATGAACATATTCAATGCCTCCTACTGCTTTAATAATTAGATGTATACATTATCATTTTCTACTTCTATCGATGATATTTAATGTTGTAACAGTTTCAGATCACTAGATTCAAGATTATTTCTTCTCTGAGGTCTGTTATCTGAGACAAATCCCACCGCTGTGCTACACTTGCTGAGCTCTCCTTCATTCACAAAATACATCTGGAGGTCAGAACCAGGTTCAGTCCAGGAGCTGACTGTGAATCGGTACCATTCAGTACAGTGGCATAGTCTTGATTTAGAGGCTCTGGCTGAACCTTCACTGACCTGTTTCCTCCCCACACACACACACACACACACACACACACACACACACACACACACACACACACACTGCCCTCTCTCCTCTTGTGTGTTTTGGCTACCTTCAAGAAGAAGTCCTGACATTCAGACTCACTGGCAGGCTCGTAGCCAGCAGGCAGATACTAATCAGCTCACTTATATTTCAGACAAATAGTCAGTAGATGGATTCCCCTGGTCTCCTCTGGATTACAGAGCTTCTAACAAGGCCCACCACTCTGGAAACCTGATTGTTATAAATATATCACATCTTCACATTTATAGGCTCACACGGGAATTAACTGATGAGCAGCAAATGTGACACACCTACCTGCAGTACCACTTATGTCCATCAGGGGGTAGTCAGTGAGACAGTCAGTGATGCCAGAGGTGGTGTTTGTTTGTGCAGCTTTCCACTGGGCTACATCTGGCACCCTTATACTCTACAATTTAGACCTAAAGTTAAAGTCTTACAAAAGAAAACACAGCTGTAGCAAAGAGATATTCACAAGAGGAGCAGGTGCACACATAAACGTATTGACCTGTATGTGTAATGTAATGTGAATACAAACGTATGGGGGGCAAACTAGATGAAATGGCAATAGGAAATCCTATTCAAAGGGACAGAATTAAGAAAGAAGTGAAATAAAGGAAAAGTAATATATTTTAAGATGATTCCTTAAAATATCAACAGACATTTCCAGGCAAACTTTTCCACAGTGTCCTCAGTGCCACAGCTAGACGTGCCCACTGCCTGTTCTACACTCATTTTAGAGGAGGAACTCAACACAAACACACACACTCTACATTCCAGTGATGTGGTCATTTCCATCACCTAATCACTAAATGTCCAAACTAAGTCCAGAATGCTTTGCTTCATAACAGGCCTTCTGATATCAAAAATCTGATTGTACTTCCTCCTACCTCCCACCTCCCTCTCTCTTGCTCCCGTGCTCTCTGCAGGTTGGCTTCTTTCCCAGCGAGTGTGTGGAGCTCATAAATGATAAAGTGCCGCAGTCCATGACCAACTCGGTGCCAAAACCAGGTACTCCTACTCCTCCTCCTCCTCCTCCTCCTTTTAAACCATTCACAGGAAATGTGTTGGAAGGAAGTTATCACTGATGGTGGATAATGTCTTCCTGATAAGGGTGGATTTTTAGGAAGTGGTTAGTTCTGTGACGGATAATGTGGCTCGAGGTGTGCGTGCGTGTGTGTGTGTGTGTGTGTGTGTGTGTGTGTGTGTGTGTGTGTGTGTGTGTGTGTGTGTGTGTGCGTGTGCGTTTGCGTGTGTGTGTGCGTGTGCGTGCGTGTGTGTGTGTGTGTCACACCTTGCCCACAAATATTAATGCTGGTCTCACACACTTGTTGCACCAAGGAAGTGATTTTGTATGAAAACTGGGGCTTAATTCTTACACTGTGTTTGATCATTTTGAATGCATTGGATATATCACTTTATGTCCAAACCCTCGACTCATTTTAAACATTTTATAATGATAGGTCTAATCTGAAAATGGAATGAAATCTAGAGATTTCTGTCTGTTTTCATAGAAGTGAATTGTAATACCTAATCATCAATGTAATTTAGTTTATGAGCATGTTACAGTGAAAGGAATCCCATAAATCTAACACAGCATCCCCTTCAATAGCAAGCTAATCATGTCATATTGACTCAGCACTATGCAAATAACTGTGCTAATCTATTGCTGTCCAGAGCAAACAGATAAGCTCTTTAGCACGCTCCCGACAGTGTCAAACACAAATGTATGAGCATAAACCGTCTTAACATCACTCTACAGTGTTTGGCAGCTGTGAAACTGAGCCCAACTTGAACTTCGCCCTCACCTCCTAACACACTGAATTACACAGTGAGGCTGCCAGCTGAAATAGCAGCTCGAGTCACATCGCTTTGACCGAGCCCTTTTGATCAGGCCTCAGTGTCTTTGCATGAATCCACGTCACATCTTCCAAATCCAAAAGACTGATGATCCTAACCATCAAAAAGCCCCCTGGGACTGAGGGGTCTGTATTAAGTGATGACACAGCGAAAAAAGCACTAACCCCACAAGATCCGCAATTACTGGGGATTGGGATATCATTACAGTCGCAGGGTTTCGGGTGCCTTTTGGACGCCTGTGTTATCATATGTGCCAATCTAGTGTTGGAACCAGAGTTATTATGCCTTTTTAGACTGTGTGACTGATTAGAAATTCATCTTGCAGTGTTGGGTTAACTGTTGCAGTGCACGCACAGCACACTCAAGGCTTGAATTAATCTGCCTGCCTGCACACTACCCTGCTTTTTAAGTAATATGTCAATGCTTGTGTCTGTTGTTGTTCATTTGTTTTTTGCATGTTCTTATTTGTTAACCACTCATTTGTTTCATTTCAGAGTATCCACAGGCCAAGTATATACTTTAAATACCACATATACAGAATTGCTCATTTTTGCATAGAATTGTTATTAATTAGTCATGTTATAATATGGGTCAGTGATGTTATTTTGTGTCCATGTGGTTTAGTCAAATTTAAAGGGGTTAAAATGTGAAAATACACATATGAATAACTTGCACACATTCTTTTTTTGTGGACCCAGCATCAAATTTCTGCTTTTAATCCATTTTGAGAGAATATATTAGAGGATTATGGCACAAATGTCTAAGTGGTGTAACCATTAAAACTTTGTACTAAATAATTCAACTTGCTTTAAATTGTCAATAAAACACCATATCAACTGGTTTGGCATGATCTCACATTATAACTTTTATATTAAATAAAGCTAATTGTTCTAAATATTACATTTAATCTGAGGACTCATGGAGATCAGGAACCATTCACATTTTTTTAAGTGAAGTAATTATTAGTATAAGTCCACTTAAATACACTGTAGGTGGATTCATCATTATATTGTGGTTACACCATTTGACATTTTCAGGAGCATTCAGTCTTACTTTTGGTAACAAAAATGATGAAAATGTAATTTCAAATGACATCAGGTTTGTTAAAATGTACACTTTGTATTTATGTTAGTTTTAACAAAAAACATTTTGGATATTTTTGAATTGCTTATCTTGCCAACCCTTATTTATCACTGACCCAATTATCAACCACATATACTGTATGTTGGTGATTTGTAATCAATCTTGGTTCACACAAAGTCTAATAATTGGTTTTCCAATAGCTGCGGATGCCCTGTTGTCAGTAATATTAACTTGGCATAAATAAGCACATCATCAGCGAAACAACAGATAACTTGTTAACAGTGCATTGCTTGTTTTCCACTCCCTGAATGCATCTTTGTTAATGCTGTTGTTGTCTCACTGCACAGGGATGATGTTCAATAGTGTTTGCATGTGTCTTGATTTGTTTGACTGTGACTCCTCTGCCTCAGCTTCCCCCTGCTCTGGCCTGCAGCCTGCTTCTTGGAGTCTCTTCCCCCCCTGTGCGTGTTGGTATACACACTTCCACCCCCCCCCCCCCCCCACCCGCCACCCACTTACCCCCTCCTTCACTCACTCACATACACACTCACACACATTTAAACTTGTAAAATCTGGATGATTGTAGTTAAAGTTAAATATTTACTTCTGTCATTAAGAGAACTATTTTTACAGATGTTGAGTTTTTATTGCAAGACATTTTTTTTAATACTGATTCACTAATTCTTTAGCGTCAATGTGTCGTTTCTATGCCAAAGCTTCTGACCCCACAGTCCCAAAATGCTTTGTTCTCTAACGTGAAGTGCTTCTCTCCCCTCTGCTGCTTCTCCCATGTCTCCATCCATCCATCCATCCATCCTTCCGTCTGTGTGTCGGTCCATCTGTCCATCGGGCTGCATGCAGACTTGGAGATGGAGAGTGTAATACAGGACAATGCATGGGTGGCCGACCCGCTAAACCACTACAGCCTAAGCTCAGGTAGACAAAAACCCCTTCAGTGTGCTGCCCTAACCAAAAACTACCTCCACACCTTCCCCACCCACCCCCACCCTAAGTGATGTGTTTGCACTGTGTGACTACAATAAGGACTAGTTTAAACGCCTGTCAGTAGCTTCAAATTGGGGGGAAAGTAGCTTCACTCTTCACACAGAGAAGTCTTTGGTATTGCACAACAAGAGGAGAGTCTTTCACAACCTAATAAACTGTCCCGTTTGTCACCTTAAACACATTTATTCCCATTGTCTTCACACTTAGTGGATCAATTAGCTCTTAGCCACATCTGGTTGTGCAGTTTACGTATGACACAGGATTGTAGAAATGGGTCTTTTTTTCCTGTGAGTGTGTTTGTGTGCATGTGTTAGAATTTTCTGTCATTTTATTTGCTTTAAATATGCTATAAGGAAAGGTCTGTGTGATGCGAATATATGCTAATGTTTCCCTTTAGGTTTGTTCTTATATTGCTGCATGTCTTTCAGGTTTGTCAGAGTAAATGTTTCAAGTTTTTCAATGAGATTCACCTGTAAAAGAAAACTGTATATAAAATAAGTTTTGCGATTAGATGTAACACCAACTCTGCTTCTCAAAGAGCTCTCTCAAAAGAGAACAATCTCATCCCTGCAGCTCCTCCTGTTCTTTTCTGTTTTGGCCCCTCAAGGTGAATGCAAATGTCTTCAGGGGTGAGCCAGGTTACTACAGCATTTCTCAAAGCGGCTGAATGTTCTCTGTGTCTGGACGAGGGCCAGCTGTGTTTGTGTGTGTCTGTTTGGTGGAAGCTGAAAGGCCGCGGCAGGGGTGCCGTGGCGCTAGGTCTCGACCGGCCTTGATTTATTTAATCCTTTTACAATGAGGGGGCCTGTAAACCCATCCATTGAGCGTTAAGCTTTGTTCTGCAACAGTAAGAATCTCTGTCTCCCTCTCCATGGCGACCGAAAGAGCACATTCCTGCAGGGAGCCACACAAGCGTCGGAAAAATAGGTTCGCTCTGCCTCGATCCAGTCCGCTCACCACTAACCTTTTTGCAGTTTCCCCAGTAAAAACGATGGAAATTGTTAACATGCTGCACTGCTCCAGTTAAAAAAAAAAAGGAGGCCAGGAGTTAGAAAAGTACTGCAGCACATGTGTGTTGCAGTGGAAGCTGTGAACAGAGTCTACTCTCTTCACAGTTAAAGCAAACTCTTTTGTTGACATCAATATGAGAATAAAAGTCTTCAGTCTTCTTTTTTACTCCCCAGACAGACCAATAGACCTACCACCAGTTACTGACCCAGATGTGGAGCCCACTCTCTCTCTCTCTCTGTCTCTGTCTCTCTCTCTCTCCCGCCCGCTCTCCTCAGTGCAGGCCTTCGTCATGTCTGGGGACCAGTGATTTGGGCAGCTGTGAGCGTATATGAGCCAGGACAGCTGCTTATGTGAGGGGGAGAGAGAAAGAAAGAGAGAGAGGGGAAGGGAAATGGGGAGAGAATGTGTGAGACAGAGCATGATTTGTCCTCCCCCGTTCCCGAGGATCTCAGATCATTTCCTGGTGCTCGGGCTCCGGGGCTGTGAAATCACGCAAAGCTCTCTTGTGGTAACGTGTTGCTCCAAAGCTTCAATAAGACACTGTTGCTTCACTGTAGGCCTCACCTTTGTTTTGGGGGGGGGGGGGGTTCACTTCAGACTGAGTCACTTTCTTACACCTTTGTCCTTGCAGTAAACTGCCCGCCAAACGCTTTCGAATGAATCTTTAATTGCATCACACAGAGCTACGTTGCATCATTATAGTGATGGATTGCTTCATTACTGAAACAAAACGCTCAGGTCCAACTGTGTTGTTGCAAAGCCGCAGAGCTTACAGGCATTTAAGCAGCAAGTAGGAATTCACTTTTTAAAGCCATGTTTATGTTTCAGACCACAGCGTTCTGCCTCTGTGCATTAAACTTGGCACCCAGCCGTACTTCCTCATTCTTCCCACATCCCAGCAGTGAGATAGATTATTCAAATCCACGCAGAACAGCAGCTGTAAGATAATTGAGCCTAACACGAGGCTCTCATGCTGTAATGTGGTATATATATATATATATATATGGCTCTACTTCCTGTATATGTGACTGATCCTGAGTGGACGCTTGTCACAAAGGTCAACTCCACCTGCTGTTTTACTGCCTCCTCCGTGTTCAGTGACAAGCCTCCCATTGTTTTAACAACAACACCAAAATCGCATTTATTACCACAGCCTTCAGAACATAAGTACACACGTTGAGTGCTGTTTATGAAGTGGGCAAACAATTTAGAGGAGGGAAAAGTCAAAACTGACAGTATCTTGTTTATTCAGCCTCACGCCATCTATTAGAGCACTTCCTCACAGTCAGGTCAGAGTGAAACAGTCAACAGGTTTCACTGCAGTATCAGAAGTTAATATGTCACCTTATTACTGGCCTGAAGGTAATAAGTGTAGGAGACATATAGTATGACCAGTGCTGACTTGTCTAAGTTGAATTTAGTTTGACTTTCTCGTGTTCCTGGAGGGTGATATTAGAGGAAGAACAGGTTATTAACATTACATATAGATGACATTTGAACAGTGGTGGAATATGTATTCTGATCCTTTAAATGAAGATGCCCTTTATTCTTGTTGGCTAAGAAACGTTCTGAAACTCATTGCGTGTGTCCTAGAAGTCTAACTCAATGTAAGTATTTAAAATCCTGTGTTGTTTACAGCCATGTTTACTGGCTTGCAGTGCCACCATTGCTGCCAGATTACAGCCTACTGTAGATCACTGGAGTAGTGTTACACTATTGGCAGGACTGTGTATCTCATCATGGTACATGTGCGTAGTGTCAAATAAGACGGGGACCAGCTCATTAAAAAACAGATGCTAGAATTCAGAGACTCCACCGTGTACTTTCAAGTTAAAGTACCTATAAAACTAAGTCCTGTATTCAGAATCCTATTGAAGTAAAAGTGCTGAAGTACTACCAGTAAAATGTACTTATAATACTGAAAAGTGGTAGTATGTTAGTATGTGGTATGTAAGTAAAATTTGGCTGTCATAGCTGCTGTACTTTAAAATATATCATATACAGTTAGTGGTTTAGCTCAGTGGTTCCCAGCTTGAAGTCAGGCCCCCTCAAAGGGTTAAAAGATAAATCTGCAGGGTCGTGAGATGAATAATTGGTTAGGAAATAAGGGGAGAAAAAGTTTTTTTGGGGGTGGGGAGACTTTGGACTCAATCTTTGCTTTTTTTTGATGAAATATTGGGTAATTATACCTCTTTGGGCCTCAAACTGTTATTTAAGTGAAAACATCTGACAAGTTTAGAGGGGGAAACTTTGGTTGAACTGCTAACAACTCAGCCATCTGAACTGTGACAAGAGGCCCCAAACATACTGCTTTAAAACAAGTCACAAGCCAAAAACAATGCCAAGCAAAAATGTTATAAACTGTAGAATCTGAAGCTGAATAATATTTATAACCTATAAGTGTAGCAGAATGAAAGAATACAGCACTGATGTATAACATAGCATCCAATGGAAATACTTAATTGAAGTGCTTTCAAATTGTGCTTAAGTACAGCACTTTAGTAAATGTACTTAGATACAGTCATCTATGGAACAAATAAGATTTCAGACATAAACACAGAATTATCTTAGGAAGGAGGCATGTAGGAACTTTCACATCAGCCCACACAAATGTCCATCTATGTGTAACTAGTTAAATGCATGTTGAGCTGAAATCACATGAAGTGGAAGAGACTAACTGCAGTCTTGTGATTCTGCACCAACAACAAATTAGTTTGACTTTATTTAGACGGGACATGTCTTCTTAGGGGCTAAGTTAGTTAAGGAATTAATAAGATAATGCTTCCAGGGGGGTTACGGGGGCCCCTCAGATGGGGAGAGGTAAGGTCGTCTTATATGTTGTTTAAGCCGGACTGAATCAATCTGTCAGTTGGAGGGTGTCAGCCTGGGGTCAGTCGGTCAGTAGGGAAAAGTTTGGGTTTGTTAGTCCGTCTTCTCCACTGACAGCAGACCAGCTGGAGCCTGAAAGGTTTTTTTTTAAATGTGTTTGACTTGATCAGTTCAGAGGACGTTGAAACTGAGAACATGACAGCAGCCGATGGGAGAGTTGGTCAAGAGGAAAGTAAATAAGTAGAGTAGAAGGTCATTTTAAAACCACTTCTACTCTCATTGTAACTATGAAAACAGTTTCTCTAATCCAGCCTCTCAGGTTTGTTTTGTTTGTCTGTTTTAACCTCGTATACAATCCATTCACATGAGTATATAATTAAAAATTCAAGAGTTATTAATATAATATAATACTGGAGGATTCTGACAGAGAATAAACTCAGTGGGGCTGCTTGTTAGGACTGTGTGTGTGTGTGTGTGTGTGTGCAGTTTGAAAGCATTTTCCAATGTGTTAAACCAGCAGTTTCCCGTGCTGCCTTCAAATGCTGTCAGAAATATTAGAATCAAGCACCTGAACAAGCCAGCAACACAATATGACTGTCAGGCAGGTATTTCCGGAAAGATTACAGAAACTTAATCGAAGACCACTAGTGCACACATCTTTAATACACATAGTATCCTCTTTTAAAACTGCAAAACAAAGGAGCTCCCAGCTGTTTAATCTTACATTTGTTACATGAGTCCATTTTGTTATAATTTCTTGATAGAAGTGCTCAAATGCAGAAAGGCTTTACAGCATTTACAGCTTCTTATCTTGGATATGGAGGCTTAGAGGAACTCTGTATGGTCTGTCTATGTGCAGACAAGCCACTAAGTACTTTGGTTTTAATCTCTTAACCTTGTGTCGTTTAGGGCGCCACCAATTCGTCACATTGACTTGATATAGAATCTGGGATAACAATTCCATTATTTCCCGGAGCACTTGAAAGCAGCATGAGTCGGGCTGTAAACCAATACGTTGAAACGGAGCTGAGAGTGTGTGCGTGTATGAGAGTGTGTGTTTGTGAATGTGTGTATGAGTGTGTGTGATAGTAGCTGACAGAGCAAAGAGGAAGGTCTGCGGCGCTCCTCTGCCCGCTGTGTCTAAACTTTAAACTTGAATTGTGTTCAACACTCTCGCTTCTCGTACATACATTCAAATTAGGGGTCGTCGATATTTTAAAGTCTTCGCGGTTAACGAAAGATAAGCGGATAGTTGCTCATTGGACCTTTTTTTCCACTTTTACATCCTGTCAGAAAGTCTCGTCATGGAGCGAAGGTAAGAAAATTGGTGCGAGTTGTTCGGAGGTTAAATTTAGTATCCACATATATGTATCCACTTTAATTAGGTAAATGTGTAAACTGTGTGACTGCTGTTGCATGTGTCGCGTTCATAAGAGTAAACAATGAGAGAGTGCAGTTTGACTGATGAAGGGTTTCCTGCGTCTTAAGGAAATATGGAAAATATTGCTCCTTCCCTTCATGACTCCTCATTTTTTCCAGCTCCTCTCTTCTTACGCGCATTTAGTAACTTAATATTGTGAATAATATTTCCCGCGAATGTCAGAAGCCGTTGAAGAGTAAGAACTTGAGAACATACAAAAACGAAATCCTGGGAATGTATTATTTGAATAAGACATTTATTTAGAGGAACAAGTTAAACATTCTAAGTGTGTGTGTTAAGCATCCTCATAAATATTTATCACTACCACTTTTTATTCACAGCCAATAAAAAGCATAAACTTTTCCATTACTGATATGTAAAACTTCTCATATTTGCCCAACTTATTTTATCATTTACATAATATGTGACTTTGGAGAAGTTTCACCTGTTTGCTGTTTATGGTAATGCTGCTGATATTTGTTGATCTTGAGTGGTTGTAGTTTTTTTTTTCAAGCACCATGTGGCATAATTATTGGGTGAGACCACACAGGGCTCAGCTGGCATCTTCCTTCTGTCCTCTCAAACCCCCCCCCCCCCCCCCCCCCCCCCCAAAAAAAAAAAAAAAGTCATGTTCACTGGTGCATTGAAAGATGGAACAATAAGGCCTTTTGCTCCAGCTATCATCGCACACTTAGGCTCTTATGTCCAAACAGAGGTCACTGTCACTCATGAGCAGCTTTTAACAGGCGGACACTGCTCTGTTGTTGACACAGTCTGAAAGGCCATCCAGAAACACCATCAGGGAGGTGGTTAGGACGCGTTGACGGGTGTAAACACAGTGTCCCCTGGTGTTCCGCTTAGTTTGACATGTAATGCAAACGTTATCTCTGGTAGTAGTGGCCTCTCTTTGGACAAATGTCCTTTCTTCAGTCACAGCAATCGAGAAAGCGATTCAAATGAAGGTGGCTGTGAAAGATAAGCCTCTCTGGAACAACTCACGCAAGTTAGTTTGTCATGATAAGTTATGGTGAAAGTTAAATCACTGAAAAACTCTTTATTTCTGCATTAATTGTTAACATTGTTGGAGATACTGTATATAACTTGGAACTTATGGCAGGAAAATTGGTTTTGAATGTCCCAACACTGTAGAAAAGGCATTTAACTAGTCTTCGGGTGCATACACCAATTACATTCCAGCCTCAGCCCTTGATCTCACAGCATGTGGGATTGTAGCATGCAGGATTTAATTATCATTGTCATAATGATTTTGTGAAGCTACCACAGTAAAAGGAAGGGGAGTTTGAATTTCCCGCTCGGCCGCCTACATGGGTGTGCGTGGCTGTGGAGTGTGGAGGAGGAGGGGGGGGGGGGGGGGTGCAGGTTGCGCTGGCTGTAGTGAAAAGGCTGAGCTGAGCTGTGATGGGAGCATTGTGAAGCCCCCAAGGAGCTGCGGTCACGCCTACTGGTGCTTGTGTATTCAGGGGGGCGGGGGGGGACTGACACGCACAGTAGCTGTATCAAATATCTCAGGTCAGAGTCTGCTGATTGGCTCTATGGTGTCACTGCTCTACTTTCGGAAGCAATGGCAACCTCGTGTTGCTATGAAGTTGGAATTTTCCTCCAATCTGCATCCTTTTGAAAAGCTCCTCGCTAATTGAAAGGAATGAGGCGGTGGGTTTGGGGTTGGAGCAGGGAGAAGACAGCATGATGTTTGCCATTACGTGTCTAATTGTTCCTGCTGTAATGTTTGGCCTCTTTTTTTCTCCTCGCCCCCTGCTCGCCTCTCTCGGTGGGGAAAAAGCCTCACCAGTCAGACAGGACTGCGACTGAAACCTGTCAGTGTTCGTCAGGCAATAAGAAGCCTTCACTGTGTTAAGCTTTGGATTTTATCTGCTATGTATGCAAATGTCAGGAATGAGCTGTTGGCTCTCATTTCCCTAACTGTGAGCATCTGGGCCTCCACCCCCTCCCAGAGTGTCACATGATAACAATAAATTCACCATCAGATTTGAGGATTTCGCAAATGTCCGGAAATATTTAACAAAAAAAACATGTTATCTCTGCTTTTAAAGGAGCAATCAACCAATTTGATAAATGAAGGTTACTGGTTAGGATTAGCCTTTGAACAGTTGTACAATGTGTTTTGTCAAAAGTGTAAAAACAAGCGTAAAGATGTCATAGTGTTATAACATCATTGGTGTTATCTCAACGTGGACTTACAATACATTTTAGACCTTGATTATTTAATTAGTTTATGGACCAAACAACTAATTGATTAATAGAAAAAAATATTCGACAGATGAATTGATAATGATAAAACTGTTAATTGCAGCACTATTTTGGAACAGTATACTTGGGTTCCAAACTGGTGGTGTGGTGTTTGATAGGCAGGCAGTAAGAGACTAATAAAAAGTGCTATCCACTTGCATTATGGGAAATGTAGTGTTTTTGGAGGTTGACCCATAATAGGGGGAAACATTCTTATCTTGTTCTCTTGCTTCTTCGATTTTAAGCACTCTTGTTTAAATGTGTCTTTTGTAAGACTTCCAACTTTGCGGGAGTGCAGAATTAAATCAGTGGAGTGCCTCCATAAGAACCTCCGAGCTATAAATCATGTAATAATGTGGCAGAAAGCAATTTTAAGGCTCCATCAGTCTTACTGTCCTTAAATGAAATGCATTTTACCCAGATGGATTTCGGCAGTGAGCATGTCAGAGGCAGTTTCAGTGCTGAGCAGGCTTGCTGCCCTTAGGCTGTCATCTGCCTGACAGTAAGCAGATGGGAGTCTCTGTCTGTCCTCTGGAGAGTCATGCTCACCATTGCACTCCTCTTCCTCACGTCTTACAGTGAGCTTGGGTTCCTAAATAAAAGCGACGTGTCAGTGTAAGCCACAACAGTTGCACAGTCAGCCCCACACACACACACACACACACACACACACACACACGATACTGAAGGACCTTTTTGATGCCTCAACAGTGAGTAAACAAAGCTGCCTCAGCGGTTTTGTGTGCGGGTACAGCAGCACAGAAGGAATTTCTCCCAGAGGGGTGAATTGTAGCTCCGCTTCTCTCTAAAAGGGAACGATGGGTCCTGTTTGCAGATGCTGGCTCAGAGGGCGGCTGTTGAATTGATTGAGCTGCTTCATAAAAACGGCAAGCAAAAGAGACTGAAGATTGAGAAGTTTGCTTCAGGCATCATTTACAAGGAAGAGGGAGTCAATTATAAAATAGTGTTAGGAAGGATTAGAGACACTAGTTTGTGTTTTGTTTTGAACTAGGGCTGCAACCACAAGTTATTTTTATTACAGATCAATCTGCTGATTTAGTTTCTCTATTGGTTAGTCTATATTAAAATGTCGGAATTTATTACTAATGTCTTCCTGAAGGCCAAGACGACACCACAAATTGTTTTGGTCTGCCAACAGATGAAAACTCTTAAGATATTCAGTTAACTATCAAAGACAAGACAAAGAAAAGCTGTAAATACTCACATTTCAGATGCCAGGACTGTGAAATAAAAGGCATTTCTCTTGAAAATGAGAAATCCGTAATCAAAATGATTTGTGATTATGTTTTGTTGTTCACTAATCAATTCATCAAATAAACATTGTAGATATGTTTTGAATATTGGCCAAAAGAATTTAACTTTAGTTAAAACTGACTGACAGAATAGATTAGAAGATCGTCTGCAAAGAAACATCTATCACACAGAGTAGAGTCACTTGTTTAACAATGAATAGCAATCTTATCCTAAACATTTTCTAAATTTCTTTGAGTTTAAAAGCACACATGAATACAAATTAACAAGTGGCACTGAACATACAGCAGTTAGTATCTCTTAAACATTTCTTCACGCTCTGTCACAGCATATATTGTTCTGCCAACACAAGAGAACCTGTTCAATTAATTCAGCTACAAAGTTACTTTCCCTTCCCATGAGCTCATTAGTTTTGCTCCGGTCTCAATGTTTGCATTCTAAATGTGCTCTATGGACTGTCAATTAAGTGTTCTGCACACAATTTATCTCCATGGTGTATATTTAGCATGCAAAACAGACAGCCTCTCATTAATTTTTACCTTATTGTCTCTGGGCAAGAGGGCCGTGTCTCACACAGTAGCTGCTTGATGCTTGTCTTTTTAATAACAGCATTCATCACAGCAGTATGGTTCATGATGCTGTCTCTTATATATTGTATATTTTCATCATAGTATCATCACTTTGGACAAATCATTGCTAAAAGAGCTGCGAATAAAGACACTGCCTTCACACTTTTATTGTATACTTGTTATCTTCCAAACCCACAGTGCAGCCTCTGCTTTCTTTAACTCAGCTTGTTTTGTTTCTGGAGATAGTCAGTGGCCTACTTTCTGCTGTTTTGCAATGGAAGCAGAGCTCAGCTTGGCAGAGCAAACAGCATCTCTCCAGAGATTACTTATTTATTTGACTGAATCCTAAAGTCTTTACTCTTTAAATTGCAACCTGTGCGTTTGTTTTGGTCTGAAGTCTGGAGCGGTTCAAACAAATATGATGTCAAATCTGCAAAACACACAAGAGAAGCGGAAGGGGTTGTGAGTTGTGACTGTATTTATAATCAGTTAAAAGAATGTGCCCTAGAATATAGATTCAAAAAACTGGTGCGACAGCAGTTTTTCCACTTCACCAGAGTACCTCAGACAGGAGATGCTGGTGTGATGATCACTCTCGTTTCAAAGATTTAGTGAAGTTCCAGATGCTGCGAGGCTGAAAGAACACAGTGGTTATAGATCACATAGGCAGTGGGTGTTTTTAATAGTCCTCAGTAATGAACCTTCAGCGAGTGTTCCTGGGTTTTTGTTTTTGTTGACTGAGCAAGATCGTCTGCTCTGTTTCAGTGTTTAAGATTTCAGTGGCGGGGACCACGTGGCCATTAGTGCTCCAGGTTCTTTTATTGGGTTTTCCAGATTGTGGAAGGATACTTGTGCTGTGGAAGATAGCAGAGTGAAGGAATAAGATGGGAGAGTTGTCGGTCAAAGTCGGCGTGAAGGGCAGGAGGATGTAAGTTCACTGAAGTGTCTACGGAGGATCAAAGAGAAACGACTAGAAGAAAGAGAAATCCTTTACTGAAGTAGTGACGGAAGCTGAGGGGCGGACAACAGACAGCTGCAAGAGAACAGAGAGGCATAAAAGATAAGATGGTCCACCTGGAAAATATCCTCTAATATCAGAAAGAGGTTTGTAGAATATGCATAAATATTGAACTTGGTACAGGTTTAACATATTGGAATAGTTTGTTTTCAACTCTGTGGTTAACCTAAATTTCCATAGAGCAGCACTATTTCTGTTTATGCAGTAACAGTCCAGAGTTTGGACACACCTTCCCATTCTTGTAAATGAGGAAGTGTGCCAAAACTTTTGACTGGTTTTGTATATCTCAACTGACATTTGATTGATTGACAGTAAGGCATCAGTGCACCTAGTGACATTTGATTGATTGACAGCAAGGTATCAGTACATCTACTGATGTTTGATTGATTGACAGGAAGATGTCAGTAGTCATTGTGTGAAAAAGACTTTAGCATGACTTATTCCATTTTTTATGATCACAAAATATTATAGCCTGTGTCTGTTAAACCAGGACTGATAGACAGCTGAAACTGGACTGAAAACTCAGTCAAAGGAAAATGTGTGTAATTTTCAGTGATGATTTTTTTCCCTTTTCTTTTTTGACCAAATGTGTAGAGTCGAGGCCAGCTTCATTGTTCCCCCCCTCCAAAAAAGCAAGACATTTTGATTCACTTGATAGCCTTTCCACATCTCTCTAAAGAGAAAACAACTGGTGTGTAGTTTAAGAGGCTTACGACCCTTTCCCAGACATAGTATCTGATTAATGCGGTTTGGGTTTTTTTTCTAAGTAGCTCTGCTCCCTTTTTTTGTCTTGTTTTGATGGGGAGCACAGGATACTGGTATTGGATGTGGAGGATTCTTTTGTAGTTGCCTGGGAGGTGGTATTTAAGAACGAAGCTTTCACTTCAAGGAAACTACACACGCATAAAGGAAGGGTTTGCATTAGAATGAAGCCGAAACGCACAAAGGGACAACCTTGAGCAGCTTGTTTGGGGTTTCATTCTAGTGCACGGACAGACCTTGTGTGAAAGCTGAGCCTGTGTCAAACCCACACTTACTGTGGAGTGTTGAACTGTTGTGCAAAGGGGACTAAGATGTGTCCTTCTTTCCTTCCCTCGTTCCTCAGTGTCTAAGAAGCACGGGAAGCTGATCACCTTCTTACGAACCTTCATGAAGTCCAGGCCCACCAAGCAGAAGCTGAAGCAGAGAGGCATCCTGAGGGAGAGGGTGTTCGGATGCGACCTGGGAGAACACCTCCTCAACTCAGGACATGATGGTAAGAAACCGTCACATGCAGACACACAGTTAGCATTTAGTGTTTACCAGCCTAATTTGGGTAATGACCAAGCAGCAACCTTTGGGGCTGAAAAATAAAGCGAACAAGGAAGTGCCAAAAACTGCAGTTCCCCTAATGGCCCTCAGGCTGGCTGTAAAAGTGAGTGAATCGCTATTAACCCCCCAAAAATTGCCCAACATTACAGCAGAAAAAAACATGTTTACAGTCTGGTACAAACAAACTCTGGTCTCTATAGCTAATATCCTATTGTATTTTTTATGTAACTCACCAATTTAAATTTTATTAAGGCTTAAGGTTATGCATACTTAATGGTGTGGCCACTTGAGTGGTATCACAGGCAGTTGGTTACATTGGTTAAATAACATAACAATGGCGTAAGCCCAGATTCACAGAGTGTAGCGTAGCCATTGCTATTTCAAGTGTTTTCAAGTCAATTAAGTTGCCTAAAAATAGGTGAGGTACAGGGTTTCTTGTAAGTACATTTTGTTTTAATACATTTTTTTTTTTATTATAGTGGAAATTAGCATTAGCATTTTCACAGCAACCATAGACTGTACATGCACCATGCCAACCAAGCTAGCAGCTAGTGTAAAGAAGATCAGCTCCATGATGGTCAGACCATATTAGCAATAGGCTTATATTAGAGACAGGCATATTTTCCTAATTTGTCCTGTTCCATCACTAAAGCAGACTTCCTCCATGTTTACCTTTCGTCTTATGAGTTCAGTGTGTCTATTTCCACAGCAACTATTATGAGTTAGAAGAGAAAATCAACACCAGTCACTTGTCTGTTCAGTAAATATGAAGCTATAATAAGCTATAGTAAATATACACCACACACTGTATGCAAACACCACCTGCACCTTTTGGTCTTAATTAAGATATTTGCTGCAGGCTCATTGATTGTGTGAGCGATCAGCAGCACAGCTTCTGGCCAGTGAGCTGATGTGGTGGTCTCAGTGACTGAGTGGAAAGATAATAGTGTCCTGATTACACTGTAACATCAGGTTGACGCAGCACAATGATGTTACTCATCTGTTGAGCCGTGATCAATAACTTAATTTCAGCTCATGTTGACACCAACTCGAAAATCTGTTTATTCAAGTTTATGGATCATATGTCGTGTCTGAACATGAGCGGTTCTCCTCTTCCTGGCACATTAGCTCACAGTTATCACACTGTGTCCATTAAACACCACTGGAGCGTTCTGCATCACAGCCACACATTCAAGAGTGAAGGAGTCAATCCTTGACCTGTGTAAATCCTGCCGTACCTTGACATGGAGAGATAAGCTATTCTGTCACACTTTGCTGGGTCAGACCATCAACTTTTTCTGACTGCAGCAGTGACTTGTAAGAAATGAAGTGGTACTGTGATCTTATGGAGCAAGAGAAACATTCAGACCCCCTCCAGACATGTTTTAGTTAAACAGAAATACTGTTTGGAATAATAACTTTTTTCTAATGAGATTTTCCTACAAAATAAAATTCAGTTAACCTTTTACTTAAAAGTTACTTCATCTAACTCATTGAGAAATCCAGAATCAGTAAAAATGTAAACATTGTTCATTTCAAAAGTTTAACTGCTGGACACAAGATGTCTCCTACTTATGTGTAAAGTCCATTCTCAGTGTTTCTGCACTGGAGGATTCAACTTTCCTCATCACACTTGTGTAAGTTTAATATTGGACTAGAATTGCCTTCTTGAACTAGATGATGATTTGTACCGAAACTCTCTGTGCCAAAAGGCTTTTTTCATTTCTTGCTGCACTTGAAGCGCCTGCAATCAATATTTTTTTATAATAACACTGTCTGAGCTGACAGTGTGTAATGTGTCGGCCGTGGCTCGTAGTGATGAACCTACAGAGAATTATCAGCAACTCTGCAGCTTTGCAAGCCAGCTCCGGCCCATTGTTTAGCTGTCCAGCTGCAACTTTCACTGTTTTGGTTCAGTCAGCATTCTCGTGGCTGTTTACTGTACACTACCTGCTCAGCACCAAACGGCAAACACACACATTTAGCTGTGGACCAGCTGGTGAACATAGTGGAGCATTTAGCAGCCAGATATTTCCCTCAAGAGTTTGTAAAGAGTAAAAACAGAGATAAAAGAGAATGAAAATTGGACTTGTGTTCAGCATGTGGATAGAAACACGGCTCCAAATGAATGATAATGTTTAATATCAACTTTAAAGATGATGATATGTCGTTGTTGTGTTGATTACTTGCTTCCACTGCAACAAGTCGCCATAATTTTTGAAGGTGTTTAAGCTTTCAAATCCATCAGAAAAATCAGTTGAAAGCAGCTGCTCTGATGTTGATGTTTTGACTAGAATTTTTAAGAGGATGACTTCTCGACATTCAAACATTATTGTGTATCTTTGTGATAAGAGAACTTGTAAGAAAGTCTTCCTACGTGAAGAACTTGGAGAGGATTTATCCGCCCTCGCAGCTCTCTGCTCTGCTGGTGAATGCCAACTAGTTTCCTCAAATCTCGCCTTGTTTTCTCTTTTGCTATGTGCGGAATCTATCTGAACAGCTGCTCCGGCGAATGTCCCACTCCCTGTCATCCTCTGAATGATGTGCGAGCTGTGGGAGGCCTGGGAACCTCCTTATACACATACACACAGTCCTTATCGCCCATATACACACTCTCTCACACACACACACACACACACACACACACACACACACACACACACACGGATAAATAACATGTCTGCATGATTCACGGTCTGCTGAGGGAGAATGAAGAAGCTCTGTGTGTTTTTCTGAGGTTTTTTTCTTTTGCCTGACCGTCTCTGAAGCCAGACGCAATGTGATTGTCTGCCTCACTCACAGACCTGCTATCTCACTATCTGCTTCACCCACAAAACTATGCTGATGTTGAGGAAAAAAAAGGTTAAAGGCCATGAAATATTTTAGAAACTCTTCAGGATATATTCGCCACTACTTTAGGAACAACATGAGTATGTTGAGGTACAGATTTCCCTCAGCTCAAGGGGCACAAGAAAGAAAGATCTCCTCGTTCAATATTCCCTCTTGTCCAAAAATCACCCTGAGCTCCAGCTCCGGCCGCACTGTACACACACTTCAAAAAATCAAAGCCGTCCCACTCTTGACCTCGCAGCACTCAGCGAAGACCAGACAAATATTGACTGAAAGAGATGTGTGATGTGATGACACACTGTTTCTTTTTCTCTCTCTCTCCGTCCACAGTTCCCCAGGTCCTTAAGAGCTGCACCGAGTTCATCGAGAAACACGGTGTGGTGGACGGCATCTACCGCCTCTCTGGAATCGCCTCAAATATCCAGAAACTGCGGTAGGTTACACACGCTGACCCCCAGATTACAGCTCAGAGGCAGCAGATATGATTGAAGTATTTATCAGAAGCTGCACTCTGGGTGCTTCTACAGAAATTCACTACAGCTCCCAAATCTCCTCTATATGTTATCAGCATTTAGATGATAAAAACATTAATTCTACCCAGGAGTATTGCATCTGTAAAAGCAAAAAAAAAAATCTAATGCCATACCAAGATAAGAACTTGTTCTTTAGTAATCTGAGCTTTAACAGCAGTTGAGGTCGTAAAAAGGCAACATACAGCATGTGTTGTAGAGTTATTGTGTTAGTTCTGCAGTGCTGAGAGCTGTATGAGGGTCATGCAGTGTTTACATGTAAATATATAGGATAGTGTGGGATAGGATAGGATAGGAATGTGCTTGTTTATGTGTAGAGGCCAACATGCAAGGGTTGAACTTTCCCCTGGGAATGACTGAGACATGTCCCTCTGTGTTCCACCTCTTCCTTAGTGTACACTTTTACTCTAATTTACTCACTAAAATGTCTCTAATTAGTGTCCTCTGTTTGTCCAGCCACTGCTCTTAATTGACCTCAATTATAAGTTTTTACACAGCAGTATGAAGCTTCATGCAGCAGCAGCACGTGCACACAGGACTTTTTTTTGCCTTGGGTTTTGCCTCAGGCGGATGCCCTTGCTCTCTGATTGGTGGAGCTTGTTGGGGGCTGTGTGCAGCCACATATAGGATGAGCACACATCACAGGAGACATGGCATTTGACTTTGTTAATGTGCAGCCTGATTATTATAAAATTGAATCGGTGTCATGTGTCACAGCAAACAATCAAATACAGCAAATAATTTTCCATCCATTAGACCTCAGCAGTTTTTAACTAATGTGTTATTCTTCAGTGTAAGTTAGAGTGTTGACTCTGTCTTTGACCTCTCTCTCTCTCTCATCAGGCACGAGTTTGACTCTGAGCAGATCCCCGACCTGACCAAAGATGTTTACATCCAGGACATCCACTGCGTTGGCTCGCTGTGCAAGCTCTACTTCAGAGAGCTGCCCAACCCCCTGCTCACCTACCAGCTCTACGAGAAATTCTCTGTAAGCAAAGCCCTGCCAAAGACTTCTCACACACCACTTTCTGACACCACGAGTCTGCTTACTTTGGTTTCAGTGCTTAATGATACTGAAACCAAAGTGCCTCAGAGACATTCCTTAATCCCAAAGGAAACTGATTGACTGTGACTGACAGCTCACTCATTTTCTAAATGTGTGCCTGATCTCTACAGAGAAGAAAAATGCTCAGATTTATCCATTGAAATTGATCAAATTTATCTTATAGTTATGATTCATAGACACCCTTAAAATAATAGCATTGTACTTGACACACCCTGTCATTACAATTGCAGCAAACCGCTTTCTGTGAAACTTGGAATAAAAACTCTCCAAGCACAACAGAGTCCCTGAAGATGAAGTAAATGTTAGCTGGTTGTTATGGCAGCTGGGGATAGGAGAAGGAGGAAGGGGGAGTGGGGGGGGGGAGTTGTGGCTTCAGACTGATGTACCGTCCGTGCTCCGTGTAGCAGTGTGGACCCGGCATGACAAGTAAATGAGTTTAATGGTGACACACTGCTACATTCCGCTATTTATCTCCCTCTCCCTATCTCAACGTCCCCCCCCCCCCCCCCCCTCTTGTTTTCACTCTTGAAGGAGGCTGTATCAGCAGCGACGGACGAAGAACGACTCATCAAAATCCATGATGTCATCCAGCAGCTTCCTCCACCGCATTACAGGTCAGAGTAGAGGCACACTGTCCCCCATTGGCAGAGCTAAGAACTGCCAGATTACAGATGTGCATTCACATAAATTTAATGGGTGTGTGTATGTGTGTGGCTGTCATATGCTACTTTTGTTGACATATCCCAGTTAATTGGGGAGAAAAGCTTTGTCTCTAATTGGGAAAAAGCTGATTCTTAGGTCAGTGGTGATGGTTGGAGTAGGTTAAGTCTCCAAGGAATGAATGTATGTCTATGTAATGGCCCCAAAAGTGATCGTGTGTGTGTGTGTGTGTGTGTGTGTGTGTGTGTGTGTGTGTGTGTGTGTGTGTGTGTGTGTGTGTGTGTGTGTGTGTGTGTGTGTGTGTGTGTGTGTGTGTGTGTGTGTTAGAGGTAAAATCAAGAGTTTTTCTAGTGCCACACTGTATTGAATGGAAGCATTTAACAGATCCCAGCTGTCCTCGGTGTCGCTGATGATGAACTGAATTTCCTGTCCTCTCTAAAAGCATACAAATGCAAATTTCTAAGTGACATCCCACAGGGAGTTGAGCACATAGTGAAATATTGATGCTCTGAAGAAAGTAGCTCGATCATTGCCATTAGTCTGCACATCACTAGTTGAAGCCAATTAAATCTGAATAAATGAATATTTGATTCACAGGACTCTGGAGTTCCTCATGAGACATCTCTCCCACCTGGCAGCGTACAGCTACATCACCAACATGCACAGCAAGAACCTGGCCATCGTTTGGGCTCCCAACCTGCTGAGGTGAGATGTCTTCCTCCAGTGTGAAATAGTTTTTTTTTCATTGTGGTGACAGCCTGATTGGATTAGATTTTTAAAGGAGCATTCTAGTGGTTTTTAGACAATAAGTCTAGTTTACAACTTACATCACCGCCAGTCATTTCTCAATTCAAATGATGCTGTCATTTCTATTGTTCTGAGTATTTTAGTACGCTGTCAGAATCAACTTACAGAGACTTGAAACTTGATCAGCATACCTAATGCGTCATAATGAAACACAAGTGTGCGCTGGTTTTCATTAAAGTTACTTCATTTTAGAGTTAATGTTAAAATGTCAGTGTGATCTGTGTGAATCCTTCGTGGTGGTGCACTCAGCACCCAGCGAGGATGCGAAATAGAGACACGAAGACGGAAGAGTTTAATACACCAAACAGGATGTTCTCCTTCAATGCAGTGTCAGTTTGGGGAGACGTCAACAACTCACGACACACAACGCCTTAGCTGTCAAATATGTAGAAATGAGAAAGTAACGGTTTAAACTCTAAGGTTTGCACTTAAAATTCATGTAGAATTCGTCAGCACTTTAAACTTGTTACTCAATTTATACATAGTAATAGATGAGAACTTAACGGTCCATTACTAAGGTTAGCTCATTCCTCTACATTGAACTTAGATGCACACTCATGGATGATCAGAGCTGGAGAGTCTGTATACTAGTTGGTAAAAAAAAAAGTAGCGAGCAAAATACAAAGTTGTGACATTTCCACCATAAAATTTCAGGCAGCAGATATGAAGATAACCGGCACTACTTATCAGTTTGAGTCAGAGTACACTGAGGAGGAAATGGTGCTGAGGTGAGCAGAGGGAGACAGGGAGGAGGGGACACAGCCACTACATGGTTGAATCAGCAGTACGCTGGAATAGACAGCAGCTGATGGTGTAGCTGGAACACACAGCAGACTGTGTGCATCCACAACAAAATGCTTTAGGACATTTTGGAGCTGCTGTGGGACGAGTTGGAATGTGGGTGCATCCCTCTCAGCGAGAGTATTTTCATGGTTTGCTTGAAGAGTCTGTCCAATTAGAATTACTTGTAGGCGGAACATCTGTCTTGCACACAGCAGGAATGTATATCTCCACCAGTTAAATCATAGTGTTTTGGTAGGTGAAGCACTGAATTTAAGGTGGGTGTCTCACCGAAAACATTTAATTTAATATATAGAAAATTCTACCAATCATTATAGAAGCTAAAATATTGTTGCTGCTTGTTAAGGGAAGCGTCTGGCAGTGACAGAATGTTTAATTATTTGGCTTAAACGTGTTAAAACCACTGGTAGGGTCCCTTAAATGATATTACGTAACGCGGTACATCTCAAGATAACTGTTATTATTTTCCCAGTTTGATGTATATGTATCAGAGGTTCTGTGGGCGTTTCTTTATAATCCATACATTAAGGATTTGTCAGACTTGAATCAGCAGTGATAATGGGCTCTGTGCAGCAGAAAGCACCGTGTCTCCTGCTTTAAATGACTCATTCAGCCTGAATGGAGGGATTTAAGCAGCTGTTTGTGGGAGGATGCTGATCAACAGAAAATGCTGGAAACGCATCTCAAAATAATTTACCACAGATTGTGTAACTTTAAATATGGATTCATGACAGAATGCATTAGTTTCAATACCGTGAGATTTTACACTTGTCCATTGTTGTCTCAGGTCTAAACAGATAGAATCTGCGTGCTTTAGCGGCACAGCAGCCTTCATGGAAGTCCGAATCCAGTCGGTGGTGGTGGAGTTCATTCTCAATCACGTGGACGTTCTCTTCAGCAGTAAACTCAGCTCACTAATACGAGAGGGAGCAGGTAAGCACACACATCACATAGATAAGTCTTCCTGCTGCCCGCTGTTGCTTCTACTTCTCAGTAATCGCTGCTCTCCACATTACCAGGTCACAACTCATTGTCACGACCCAAGTCCCTGCTGGTTTCATCGCCTTCCACCAAACTCCTGAGTCTGGAGGAGGCGCAGGCCAGGACCCAGGCTCAGATCAACTCTCCTGTCACTGAAGACAGCAAGTACATCGAGGTGGGCGAAGGTCCCGCCGCCCTGCAGGGGAAGTTCCACACGGTCATCGAGTTTCCCACTGAAAGGTTTGTTAACTCATTACCCTTTTATCATCTATTTGATTTAATTTGAAGGAGTGTATCCATGAGAGTGACACAAAGAAATTGGAATTTAGAGTCATAGATTGAGACAAAAACATTTATTTTACATTTTATTTTCAGTTGGAATTAAATGATAATGCTGGAGTGTGTCTCCCTCTGCTGGTTGATGTAAACACTGCAGCAGGTTGCTAACATCTCTCAGGCTGGACCCCAACTCACTCCAGTTTCACATAGAGGCAGATATCTTAAAAAGAATGATTGGACACAGAAATTCAAATATATTAATGTGGCTGATCGTTTTGTCTGTTATCTCTAAGGATTTATCATTGAGATTTTCATGTAAATTAGTCAACCTAAATGTTCCTTGCCTCACAGGAAAAGGCCTCCTATTAAATCCAAGAAGTCTCCTGTGGGTAGTTGGCGTTCCTTCTTCAACCTGGGCAAGTCTTCCTCCATGTCCAAGCGGAAGCTGCACCGCAACCCCAGTGAGCCCAATGAACTGAAGGCCATGGCTCTAGCTGGTGAGTCCTTCCTCCCCAACAGGAGGGAAACCTGTTTGTATTTCAGCCAACTTAAAACTGCTTGATGGGGAAAACATGTTTTGACTGTACAACTCTGAAGGCTGGTACCTGTTATGTTTCAGGAGGCAGAGGGGATACAGCAACATTAAGATCTGCCAAAAGTGAAGAGTCATTGAGTTCTCTGCACAATGTTGAAGGTATCAGTCTATTATAAATGCTCTTTTTACAGTGTATCCTACTCTCATACAAAGTGCCTTTTAAAAAAACACTTTCTGATCATATTCTTTTCCTCTTCAGGAGAATCCAAAGTGTACCGTCCTCGGCGGCCGCGCTCCAGCAGCGACGCCCTGTCGGCCTCCTTCAACGGTGAGCTGCTGGACAGCCGGCAGCACTGCAACTCCTATGATAACCTGAACGCCACAGAGGACAGCGACGCGGACGACGGGCCCATCTGTGTGCCTGCTCTCATCTCACCTCCCCGCTCAGCAGGTGAAGATGTGGACCTCAGCCCGCCAGACATCGGCATGGCCTCCTTGGACTTTGACCCTATGTCTTTCCAGTGCAGCCTCCCAGACACCTCCTACGCCTTCCCGTTAGATGACTCACCGGCAGGGGCCGAGGGCTCCACGTTAAAGAGGAGCCCCGGCAGCATCTGTGGCAAGACCAACGGTGCCGACTTCATCTCTGCTTCCTTCCTGGGCAACTTGACCTCCTCCATGTTGTCCACTGACTTCAGCCCGGCTGTCAGAGAGAGGATGGAAAACAAGAGGCTGACCACCTCCTATTCTTACACTGATAAACCCACACAGGCTGTGTCACCTATTAAATGTGGAAAGGCCACTAGTTTGACACCATTTGCCACCTCAGACTTTTTCCCCACAGAGATGCCTGACAGGAATACAGCTGGACAGGCTGTCCCCCCTAAACCATTATCTCCTCCATCACGACCAAAGGACTCTCCTCCCCTGATGGGCAGCGTGCTGTTGAAGTCGGCCGAGCCATCGCTAAGTGAAGCTTTTCAAATGGAGCTGCACACTAAGCTGGCAGCCTCTGACAGCGTGGACAGTCGAGAACTGAAGGGAGAGGACAGTGTGGAGCAGGCGGGAGCAGAAAGCAGCAGCCAAGAGCACCTAGGTAAGGAGCAGAGAGTGATCTTTTTAAAGTTCAGTTTTTGTTTCTGACTGTTTTGTTTAAACTGTGTAGATTGAAAAGGTTATTTGTTTTACAAAAGACTTATATTATAAATCATGTTATAAATGACTGAAATGCTTTTTTTCCTATAGGTTTAGTTTCCCAGGTTTGCATGGATTTCATTTTATATAAATCTTTTCCTATAATGTCCAAGCACCACACTTAACTTTTCCCTTCTTTCCTACTCTTCAAGCACCTTAAACCTGCCTGCTGCCGTCATTTCTCTCACTTCTTCATTCTTCATACTATAGATCCCTTGTGTTTTTGTGTCCCTGCTAGGAGTTGTAGCTCCGGACTCTTCAAAGGACCTCACCCTTCGTTCCCTCAGCTCATCAGCTGACTCTTCCGCCCCTCCTCCTCCCCCTCCTAAAAACGCTGCCCGCATGTTGGCCCTGGCCCTCGCTGAGTCTGCCCAGCAGGTCTCCATACAGTCTCATTCTCGGTCCTCTGAGCCCCCGACACCAGTGTCCCCTCTGCAGCCACAGGAGGCCTTTGACTTTCAGGACCTGCCGGGACTTCCGCTGATCCCGCATTTCCAGGTTTTCTCAGAGGAGGAGGGAGCTGGTAGAGGAAGTTCCCCACCACCAAACATCACTGTTCCAACCAACACCACAGCCTCATCTTATCCCTCTACTTCCAGTCCTCCAATCAGACAGCAGCATTTAGAGTTAACCAGCATGATTACCAAACCATCAGAAAGTGCCAAGTCCTCTACATCTCCACCTGGAACACAGCCAGAAACAGATTTCTCCCCACCAGGCAGCCCACTTTACAAGTGCACCCCCCTCTCCAGTTCAACCAGCCTGGTTTCTCCAACCAGGAAGAGTCCAGACAGGCAGCAGCCTGTTACAGGACAGGTTCCAGTCCGTACCAGCTCAACCAGTAGCACTCCAGCCACCACCCCCAGCAGCAGCAGCTGCAAAGACTCTGTAGTCTTATCACCACAGTCTGTCCCTGAGGTGAGTGTCATATCACTTTAATATGAATTTAGACAGTTATGAATTATTCAGGGTCATTGTGTTCAGTTATTGTGCTGCAGTATACATGATCCCAATTTATTAATAATTCATATGATAACATGAATGACACATGCAATACAGTATATCTCTGGGTTAGTGATGCTGGTTTAATGATAAGGAATGATCTGCATTCTTTCATCAAAGTAATGTAACTGTCACTGCCAGGGTGATATGACTACATAGCGCTATAATATCTATATCTGTGTGCATCTTCCCTGCACTCTGCACTGTATGACATTTTCACATTTTGATATTTTGTTTGGATTTGTTTTTTGCTTTCTTTTTGTGGATGTTTTTTAGTATTGAAGGAACATAAACATTTGATTCAGGATTGAGTTTCTTCCATATCTTAATATAGGAACACACGTGATGCACTTTGCCAAGCATTTAAAGTTTAAACATAGTCACAAAACAGCCAAACAATCATCAGACGACATTATTTTTCTCACAGAAGTCCAGACCCAAGGATGGTAAGCCATTAGATGTAAAAAATAATTTAGATGACCATGAAAAAACTACAGAGCAGCTTCACCATGTTCAACCAAAAAAAGCAACTGAATATCAATAAAGTGAAGAATGAACCTACTTCCACCTCCCAGGCATCAAAGTGATTCAACAATCCAAGAATAACAAACCAAGCATATTGCATTCTTTGTGCAGTTTTTTGAAGCAGAGTGATAGAAAGATGAGTAACCGTAAGAGTAAGCTGTTTCACCCCAACAGCTGTAGTATTATATATAGTATGTGAAGGTAACTCATACCACTGCCACCTTACTATTAATAAAAAAAACCTCACCTGTTCTTGAGCTTTTAAAAAGCTGCTGTGTTGCCAACTGTGAAAAAGCAGAGTTTGGCTAAAATTTGCACTATAAGCTCCTTGGATGTTTTATAGAGAAAAATCAGCTAAATTTCACCTGTAATAGTCCTGCAATAAGCACAATACAGTCCGAAAGTTTTGGAATACTGATTAGATTAGATTAGATTAGATACCCAGGTAAAACAGTGTTACATGTTTGGACATGTTTTTCCCTGTGATTAAATTGAGCCACAAGAGATTAAAACTCTTTTTTGTTTTGGGAGTGTCAGGTGTTCATAATAATTTCTTGTCCCACTGCAGCAACTCTCAAAGTCCCTCAGTAAATAATGCTGTTTATTTGTGTTTTTCTCAGGTCAAAGCAGAGGAGACCGCACCACCCCCATTCTTTCCAAAACCATCAGAACAGCAGCCACCCACAGCTCAGAAGCCCAAAAAGCAGTCCGTGTCTCTGCCCCAGCATCAAACACAAACGCAGCAGACTCAGCAGAACCAGGCTCAGACCCAACTTCATCTTCCAGCACAGCCTCAACCTCACCCGCAGTCACAGCCTCACATGCAATCTCAGACACAAACCCAACCCCAACCTCATCCACCCTCAAAGGCCAGCGCAAGAGTGGCCCCCACCTCCGCTGAGCCCGCTGAGAAGCCTTGGGAGGCCATAAAGCCAGTACAGCCCTGCACAGAGTCTGCAAAATACCACGACTCCTACGGTTCCCTCCCTCCTGCCCCTCCTGTCCGCACCATCGAGAGCAAACTAGCCACAGCAGCACTCAGCCAAAGTGAAGCCTCCTACCACATCCTGGCTGAGGGCCCTGCGCCCGGCCATATGGAGGATGCCCTGCCTCACCATCCTCTTTCACCTCGTAAGTCCTCCACGCACCAGCCACAGCCAGCCTACCTGTACCACACTAAAGGAGAACCGGTCTTAATCGAACCTCCAGGAGCTGCATACTACCACCAGAGGCCTGTTCCCCTGGTCCAACAATCCATTCCACACCACTATCGACCTGACAGCGTCCCCCCACACCTCTCCTACGTGTCAAAGTCTGAGCCTCAGATACCTTACAGTGCCCGAGTAGACAACAGATACAGCACTTTAGGCCCCAGGTCCTACCACCACTCTATAAAGTCCAGAGGTAACCCCCGCAGTGTGTACGTGACTCCAGGGCCGGGGCATCCAGGTTACAGTCATGACAGAACCCACGGCTACCCCACCATCCGCAGAGTGCACTCACTCCATGTTCCTTCCACTATCCGCTCAGTGCCCATCCAAAGGACTGAAGTTCCTCCAGACGACGAAATGTTCTTTTACCACCGACCGGTGTTTCAGTGCAAAGCCTACCAGCAACCTCCGCAGCAGTCCTCACAAGGCACCGACTACCATGTCACCCAGCTGCAGCCTTACTTTGAGAATGGACGTGTGCAGTATCGCTATAGTCCCTACTCTGGTTCTAGCCCTTTAGAGGCGCCTTTCTATGACATTGACCCTTACGGCACGGTCAGAGTCCGGCACGTCCACTCCTACAGCAGAGGAGATGCGGGAGCTGTTGCTGGGCGGCCGGGTGGAAAGGCGACTGGGTACCATTACCTCAGTCGCCACGTTCTCCCACCTGGGAAGGAGCACAGCTTCGTGAGCAGGGACATGCCCCCCAGTCACGGATCCAAGGAAGCCGCTGCTTACCTGGCCTGGGACCCCGAGGAGTCCGAAAGGCTCCGTATGCACTCCATCCGCAGGGAGAGCAGGGCCAGACAGAAGATTAAAGGCCCCGTCCTGTCACAGTATGACAACGTAGGCCTGTTTGCACCAGCAGATATATCAGGCTATGAAACCCTGCACCTGCGCAGTAAATCTGACCCAGGTAAAGCTGTGCTGGTTGCAGCCGATAGCAAAGATGGGCGCTACCTTCCCAGACACATGGTGTCAGACCCTGACGTCCTCATGTACATGGAGACTGACAAGCACGTCCAGAGCAGTCCAATGGGAGACAAGTCGGACGGGCTTGCCAAGCAAAGTGGCTCCAAGAAATGTCAATCCTCTCACTCCCTTCCTGCTACTCTGAGCCACGGTCTCTCACATCAGCAGGAGAGCAGCCGACACGAGGCCAAGCACGAGACTGGAGAAGAGAAACTCTGTGGAGACAGCAGCAGGTCCAAACACTGGCAGCATGAGCACCCCAACAAGAGGAACTTCCAACCGCGTTACGAGTGCCCTGATCCTGACCACCACCAGAGTAAGGGTAAAACATCAAGTAGCTACCACAGTACAGACGACCAGCCGTCAGCTCCCAGGGAACAACTCGCCCGCTCCAAACCAGAGCGCTCACACAGCGTCCGGGAGCAGCAGCACTACAGCCAGAGCAAAGCCGACCTGGACAGAGACTACTCATATCAGCAACACGGCAGTAAAACGGTGCAGTCCCACTACGACAACTTGGACGATTACCACCCAGTACCTCAGCCTCAGGCCCCTGTTCAAAAACGTGGAGGTTCCAGCACCTACCCCGCCCCAGGATTCACAGTCAGCCACAACAACAGAGCGTACTCCACAGCACTGGGCCAGGGAGCCTATATCCAGACTGACCTGGCCATCCAGAGGCCAGAGACAGAGATTCGTACAGAATGAAGCATTTAGGTGGGGGAATGTGTTAAATTATCTTTAGCTGTGTTGAAGAAAGACTCTAATGAGCTACGGTTGAGCAGCCTCTGCAGGACAGTGGACTGTCATATAATCAATATTTTTGCTCCTCTGTATTTTTAATGAATTGTAAAGAAAATTGTAAGACTTTTTACAGAAAGTCCTGAATGTACCTGAAGTTATTGTCCAAGCGGTCATATTGCTGTGATTGACTGAGACAGTAGCCAGTCATAAATGTATATGATATGAAAGACATAAAGGTACTTTTAACAGGAACTTCAAAAATGTAAAGTGTGTATATATATATATATATATATATATATATATATATATATATATATATATATATATATATATATATATATATATGTATATGTATATGTATATGTATATATGTATATGTATATGTATATGTATGTATATATATATATGTGTATATGTATATGTATATGTATGTATATATATATATATATATGTATATGTATATGTATATGTATATATGTATATGTATATGTATATGTATGTATATATATATATGTGTATATGTATATGTATATGTATGTATATATATATATATATATGTATATGTATATGTATATGTATGTATGTATATATATATATATATATACATACATATATATTTATATATACACATACATATATGAATAGAATCACTAGTAAAAAGGGATTTTTAGTTGTATTTTGTTTTTTTAGGTGTGGCGCTGGGTATGAGCTTCAACTGGGATTAAGGTTTGCATTTTAGAAATGCATGCATTCTCTATCTCTTACAGAACAGTTCTGTGTACTTCACTGTTCATTGCGTTCTTTCTGGATGTTACAGCACAAGTTATGGAAGGAGGATGTATGTGGGTCATCCTCCCTCTACTAATATGTACACAAGAAGGCGATACAATTTGTCTTGAAGTGTGAGATTTGATGAGGAGCTGCAATTGATTACTTTCAGTTAAAGGAGCAGTGTGTGGAATTGAGTGGCATCGAGCGGGACAGACTTGGCAGAAGTGGAATGTTATATTCATAAGCATCTTTTAATTAGTGTGAAATCACCTGAAAATAATTGTTGTGTTTTCTTCACCTTAAAATGAGCCCTTGTATATCTACATTAGGAGTGGGTGCTATTGCATAGATGTTGCACCACCATGTTTCTCCAGTAGCCCAGAACAGTGTACTTTCATAATACACTGAACACTGACTCTAGAGAGGGCCTTTCTTTTGGTTCTCCAACACTCTTTGAAGGGGTGGGGGACGCGTATTTAGTTGTTTGCAATCTGCAACCTACTATGTGCTGTTAAATCTTACACACTGCTCCTTTAATATAGTGGTTGTCAATGTCTTATTTTTCTCTGTGACTGTGCCATTTTATGTAACTTTGCTATAAACAGATTTCAATGACTTCTAATGGAATGTTTTGGTACTTCATTGGAAGAGGGACCAAACAACTTGGCGCAGTTCTTGCACATAGAAGATAAAGAGGGGGAGAAGATGGATGAATGTGTGTTGTACTTTTTAGATGTGTAAGAGGTTATTTTTTATTTCCCTTGTTTTCCATCACATTCACAGTACTCACGTGAACTGGACTAACTGAATAAAGCTAAAAACAGTGTCCTCTCAAACAACTTGGTGAAGAACATGTTGCTGCTTTATAGAGACAAAACAACAACTTGGTGACAAGCCTTAAATTTTGTTCCTACAAATCATATTTTCTTTACTGTCATTGTCACGTTAACTTCTTTTTCATAATGCACAAACATTTTGATATTTAGATTTAAGATCACTTCTAAAGATTCTGGACACTTCAAGGTGATCTACTGGGGTTATTTAGTTTTATATTGCCTCACCGATTCTCAATTTAAAAATAAGGGAGTGACATTTTTTTTTAAAGATAACTGGGGCCATTTTTTATTAGGCTGGTTATTCAATGTATAATACATTCATCTGGTATTATAAAACATGCTCTTTTGGTTCACCATAATGGATGGATTACAATATGTTTCAAATATGTCTAAATCCAGGTTATACTCTGTAACTGTTTGACTTCTATATTGCTTGCAGGTTTTGCTCCTCTCGCCTTATCTAAAGCCTCTTCTGTTTCAGATAAGGCACTAAAGTAAGGCACTGTGAACTTGAATGTGAAGAATGCTCTTGTCTCAAACTAGAGGTACCTGAAGTTAGATATGGAATAAATAAAACTGTTCAGGAATAGTTACACTAATATACCTCTGCTTGGTTCAGTTTGACGTTTCCTTGAGGAAGGACGAATACAAAAACTGATAAGAAAATCTTACATTATAAGTAATCATCATTAAAAGATGGGGTTACAATTTTTCAAGTGTGTCTTAAAACAACATTAACATTGTAATCATCCCTATTGTTCATACTGACAGGACAATATCCACAGTGTGTCCACACAGTCATTCTATTCTATTGAGCTTCATCAGTGTGAGTTAGTCACATCAAGTGATATCTGACACATTTACAGTCTTTTTAGTATCTAGTTCCCTCTTAGTGTTTCTCTGTTGAGCTGTGGTGGAAGTATAGTAACAAAAAGACTTTGCTACTAAAAACACTGTAACGTTGAAACATAGAAAACTTGAGTTGACTCATTGTCATTGCTGAAGCTTCATATTAGCTTCAGATCAACTTTAAATACATTTTAGCACAGAAGGAGGACTGTGGATTTAGTCCTCCATCACTTGCATTGTAAGTGTATTATGAAAGGATCTTCTGATAGACAGGAGGAATGATTATGTCTGGCTAAAAATAGAGGTATAACACAAAAGCTGTCCATGCTCAGCTATGTGAGGGGCTTTTTTTCTTTGTGTAACAATAAGCTGCTAAGGCAGTTAAAGAGATTTCTTCCTCACATACATTTATACTAAATCATTAACTACTGAAAATAGACTGACAGGATCCCAAAGTGCTGCTTTGAGGAAATGAATGAGTCTACAGCTATGTTTGCAGCTCTGTGAGGCTACTTTAGTGCAGTGATACTTTGAGCTAAATGCTAATGTCAACATGCTAAATACTTACAATGACAATGCTAACATGCTGATGTATAGTAGGTTTATGTAATATCTGGGTTGAAGTTTTGACCTGGTGATGGTTCTTATGGAACCTGGCATATCCCAAGGAAAACTGTGAAAGTACCAAATTTCACAGCAATCCATCCAATAGTTGAGACATTTTACTAAAAATAACGTTAACTTCATGATGATATGAGAAATTGCTGCTTTTCTACTGTTTTTACAGTAGAATGTGTGCTGACATCTTTCTATGAGTCAGGGTTTATAAAGCTGTTGGTCTTTTTTGTGAGTATGAGAGGAATGACTGGCAGTATGTAAGTACTGTTGTGGACTTCAGGATGAAAACTTTACACTACTGTACATGTTTTTAATTGACCTGACGCATTAAGATAATTGCAACATTTCAGTTGAGAGAAATAACTGTGAATTGTAGTAAACTCATTACAAGTTTGATTGTCACTGCAACTGACAGATCGAGATAATATAGACTTTTTCATTCTACATCTGCAAGCTCAGAGGTTATTACAGTTTAGAGACCTGAAGGTAGAGTTATTGTATTTGAGTGGGGTAACACTGGTGCAGCAAACATCTGTCCTGCTAAAGAAGGAAGACTCTGAATTCTTACCTACATTTGGTCTGCTGACCTGCAGCTGACTTTGACCTCCCTGTGAGGAAAGTGAGAAGAATATTTCTCTATAGGGATCAATAAATTGTTTATTACCTTCAGTCTAAATGAATTATGGTGGAAAAGGGCAATACATTATTCACAAGGAACCTTTTTGATTGACATCCTGCTGTGCCAAAGGTTGCTTAGGGATGAGAGCTGTTTAAAATTAATGTACAACAATCTCCCACATGGATATCTGACATTCAGTTTATAAGAACCAGGACAAATAAAACCCTGGAACAAATACAGTGTAATGGTACATGCTGAAGACTCGAGTAAAGAGCAAAGAGTGAAAAGTTCTCAAGTCACCCACTGAAGACATCTCCACCCATGCACAAACCGCAAGATCAGCAAGATAAGTCTGTCTTTAAATAACAGTAAGGGGCCCAAAAGAACACTGACACATTTTTCTCACCATAACCGTTCCTTCTGACCATAAGAAGAGCCCTTCATAATACACAATTTAAAAGTTAATTTGAAACTGATATGAAGCTTCAGTGGTCCAAATGAGTCAACTCAAGTCTTCTATGTTAAAACGTTAGTGTTTTCAGTACCAAAGTTCCTCTTTTTGTTACTATACTTCCACCACAGCTCAACAGAGAAACACTAAGAGGGAATCTGATGCTAAAAAGACTGTAAATGTGTCAGATATCACTTGATATGACTAACTCACATTGTTGAAGCTGATCATCTACTTTTAAATTAAAACACATTTGAAGAAGCTCTTATAATAGTCAGTATGAACAGGAGTAATAATTACTGAGAGGAAAACCTCTCTTTGTTCATATGACACCTGATTGTTGTTAGAGGACATACTTGAAAAACTGTGATACCTTTATATATAATTTCAGCCTCTTTTTTCACTGACTAGATTTGTAAAGTTTTTAGAAGTTTTGTTGTCTTGAGAATCAGAAGCCTGCAGACCAAAGCAGAGTTTTCTGAAGTAATTAAATTACACCTGGCATCCCACACTTAGAATTCTAACTCCTCTGGTGATCTGATGTGATGATGGGAGTGCTGACACATGATCAAAACTGCACCTCCTTTATGCATTTTCAGAGAGAGGAGCTAAATCAGGACTTTTTAAATTAAGTCACTAGAGGGCACCACAAAAGATTAGAAAAGTGGTTTGACAGCACTAAGGTCAAACATCCATCAAAACATGAAGGTTGGTTATGAATCAAAGTATATTTTGAGTGTCAGCATGGAGCTTGGCATAACCTTCATGTCAGAATGACTGATTACAGCATGCGTGCTTGTATCTTGTCCACATGAACTGGAATAAGTAGAAATGATTATGTCCACAAAAAAACTAACCTTTGATCACAGTTTTGACATGCAGGCCAAGTCATGCCTTGCAGCTAAATATGCCCTCCAGCTTCATATCACAGCCAATAAAACAATCAGGGAGATAAAATCATGACCACATGATGAATGTTGGAACTTGTGAAACTGAGTGTTACAGTGCATATGACTCCACTTAAAGAAATAACTATATTTAAATGTTTTTTAAATAATATAATTTTACATTTTGTGAATAATTTCCTACATTTTGTTCATTTTTATCTCCCATCCTAACTCAGACTAAATTAAGCATCAATTCAGTGATGATACTAAAAAACTATACTTATGTATCAAAAGATTTACTATTGTAATGGCTATATATATATATATATATATGTATATATATATATATAATTTGATATTTAATTTACTATTAGGCTATTATTAGCCTTATTCATAGTCATTCATTGTTTTCTTGTTCTATATTTTTAATATAATTTTCTTATAGGTTTAAAAAACGTGTAGGGGAAAACAACCAAAAGCAACAGTAAATGCTTACATAAAGTACTAATATAGTTAATAGATATTAAATCTTTTTTATTATTACCGTATATTTTTTACAGTGTATTAAAAACACCGTCCGACAGAAAAAGTTCCAATGTTTACAGATGTTGGCAGTTGCATGCTGGGAGGCAGATGATTGACACCGCCGCCATTTTGCCCTCTCTGCTTCCATTGTGTGAGAGATAGTAAATATCTGACACTGCCAGACAACCACAACACTGTTGTATCCGTGCGAAGAAAAGGCATTCAATTCACCCACGGTACGTCATTTTTTCTTACTTTTTTAACAAAATAACTCTATTCACCGTTTAGTGTAGAAATATAGTAGTATAAAGTAGTTTTGGAGCTGTAATAGTGCGTTATTTCGACGCTGTAGAAGAGGAGAGAAAGCAGAGAGGAGAAGAACGGCTCCGTACTTCCACTACCCAAAGATCTGCTCCACTTTTCATCTGCGCTCTCTTCCTTGCTGCTTTGCTTTAGTACACCACCGCGTCTCTCGCCTGAGACCTTTTTTCGGTAGCCACACTTGTCTGCTACCTTCTGCTGGTGGTCTTGTGTGAACACGTTTTGTATTTTAGTAGTAAATAGTCAAAGTTTACGTCCTCCCCGCTTTCTGTGGGTCGGAAGGTTCATATACGTCTGCGGCCATAATCTTGCGGTATGAGGCGGCGGTTAAGGCTGCATGTCCCGCCCTAAAACCCTGCTTAATGAAACACCATTGGTCCGCGGGTTTCATGATGACGACGTTACTCGCAGTGTGGTTGGTGCGTCTGGAAGCCCCACAGTGACTGGATTGGCTCGTCTCGATGTGTTTTGTGCAGCTGCTGAGCCGGAGGAAAAGTTTTCCCAGGCGACCAAATCTAAGTGAACCTGAGTCTGATGCAGGGAAATAAAACAATTATAATGTGGAGCGAATGAAAAGTTTTTAATATCATGCAACGTAAAACCGACACAAGATTAATGAACAGGTCATAGATGTAACTGAATACATCAATATCCTGATGTTTAAATAATTAAAATGGAGTGTAGAAAGGCTTTAAAATCTTAATAACCTGTCAAGTGAGTGTACTTATGAGGACGATTTGAAATATTGCTTGTACAGGAGGAAATAGATACATTTTAAATGTGTTCAGAGACCTAAAAGCAGGGAAAAAGAAAGACAGAAAGAGCTCATGAAAGCAAAATTAACAAACTATCATTTTTCAACTGATTAAAGGTAAAGTTAAAAGTATAAAACTTAATATTTTCTTTATTTACTGATGTATTCAGTTATATTTTAACTTTTCTCATCATCTTTTACTGCCTTTTGTTGGTTTACAGGGCTTCATACATATCAACATTGTCTTTAAGCCTTGACATTTTGCACAAGATTATTAATAATACCTTCTAAATTTTGACTCATAAGTCAACGTATAAGGAGAATTTGACCATTAAACACCACAATGCGTTGAGTAGAAATTTATGGATGAATTATACAGCAGTGAATTTGATTATAACACATGTACACAGTGTCTAAAACATGTTAAAGCCAGAGAGAAATAGCTGAAACTGCATTATTTTGGCATGGACAACACAATGAGCGCTTCTCTTTTTTCAGTTCAGGTGATACTTTGTCGTAATGGCTCGTACCAAGCAGACTGCTCGTAAGTCCACAGGAGGTAAGGCTCCACGTAAGCA
The DNA here is from genome assembly GCF_027409825.1 of Scomber japonicus. NCBI lineage: Eukaryota > Metazoa > Chordata > Actinopteri > Scombriformes > Scombridae > Scomber > Scomber japonicus. The sequence goes on along the minus strand of NC_070590.1, from coordinate 27,107,174 downwards.
GCTGGCCACCAAGGCTGCCCGCAAGAGCGCCCCCTCCACCGGTGGAGTCAAGAAGCCCCATCGTTACAGGTAACACCTTAAACTTCAACTTCAATTTTAAGCGACTTTTTTGGCAAGTTAGTAGTTTTTATTTTATGTTATTGTGAAGTCTGGGCTATTTAGTTAGTAATGTAGTATGTATGCATATAGTAGTTTACTTGTGTTGAAATGGTGTTTTGATGAAGGGTTTTATGGTGTGTTTCAGGCCTGGTACCGTGGCTTTGAGAGAGATCCGTCGGTACCAGAAGTCCACTGAGCTGCTGATCCGTAAGCTGCCCTTCCAGCGTCTGGTGAGAGAGATCGCTCAGGACTTCAAGACTGACCTGCGTTTCCAGAGCGCTGCCATCGGTGCCCTACAGGTGTGTGTGTGTGTGTGTGTGCACAAAATAGATGAATAAAGATTTTCATGGTATCCAAACTCTAGAGCTGACACAGTTCTCCCTTTCTTCGTATCCCTGCAGGAGGCCAGCGAGGCGTATCTGGTGGGTCTTTTTGAGGACACCAACCTGTGTGCCATCCATGCCAAGCGTGTCACCATCATGCCCAAAGACATCCAGCTGGCACGCCGCATCCGTGGAGAGCGAGCTTAGACTGGCTCCCTAATGTTTCACCTCTGTCCTGTTTTTCTTTACCTGTCCCTGCCCTCGCTCCTGTGTTCTCCCCCAACTACCACCCATCCCCTTCACCCTGCCTCCCCCGTCTGCCCAGCTTCTCAGTAGACTTTAGAGTAATCCTGATTATGAAGAGATAGAAATATGTTGAAGTCTGGTCTCTCATAGTTTTTTTTTTTTTGTTGTTGTCTTCACCAAATGTTTCTAGGGTACCTTTTTCGTGCATGTAAAAGGTTTTGCAGATCAGACGCACATGTGCACACCTACTCAAACATGCACAACTGGGTTTGGGTGGCACCTCTACAAACTCAAAGCACACCCGTGAGCTCGTCTAGACTCTTCCAGGGTTGGAGGCCAGCGGGTACGGTTGGTGTGGCAAACAGAGCTGAAGCAGAGGGAGCAGCAGCCCAGGGGCTAGTCTGCTTAAGGGGAGCTGCAACTTCCACAGCAGGGTGCTATTTAAAAAACTAGTCCCAAGGCCTCTGCCCCGTCTGGACACCCTCCTCCCCTCCCGCCCCGGTCCGTCCCTCTACACCCCAACTCCCCTCTTGCTCTGCAGCTGCAGCCAGACGGCTCGCTCTACCTTTTCAAACCACCTCCTTCACCTCTGTGATGTGCACTGGGAGGGGATGATGGTCTGTTGGTCTGTCTGTGTGCATGTGTGAGCTCTGATCTTCCAAACCACTTGTACTCAACAAACAAGAATCTCTTGGTTACTTAAGAATATTGATTATCGTTGTGGATATGGTGTCTATTTTTTTTACACATAAAATTCATGGATGAACATCTCTTCCCTTTACCACTTCCAAAATCATGAAAGTAACAGGAAAAAAAGCAATTGATATTGGTTACCAATAGTTGGGTTTTTTTTGTTTTCATTACAGTGATCTGATTTGCTATAGAAAATCAGGAAGGGCTTCTATGTTTTCAACTTAAATTCTAATGGCAGCCACACGGGGGCGATGTTTTACCATTGCCTCTTCTATTCAATTATTCACTGTAGATCAGTCATCACATAATGCTTCTGTCTCCATGTCTTCATCTTAAAGACAGGCAGTCGACCGTCACAACAGCACCAGTTGATTTTGGTGAAAGTTCCACTCTGCATGTTAAGGTTCTGTGTGTCTCCTGCACTCTGTAGATCTGAACATATAATTGTCCCTTTCTCAAAATTTGTGATACACAATATAACCTCATATTTGTTTTCTTTTATATTTTTCTTATTCCTCGAGATTTTCAGACGTATAAATAAGCTGATCTTTGTATTTTCCAAATTTCTCATATTATGGTGGTAATAAATAGATGTTAAAACAAACCTATGCTAGTTGGTGTGATTTATTTATTTTATAATGTTTTATTGAGGTGTTGATATGCTGCAATACTAACAAATAAAGGTTGAACATACACTATATTTCCAAAAGTATTCACTCACCCATCCAAATAATTGAAATCAAGTGTTCCAATCACTTGTATGAAATGAAGTACCAAGCCATGCAGACTGTTTCTACAAACATTTGTGAGAGAATGGGTCCAGCGTGGTAGGATGCCACCTGTGCAACAAGTCCAGTCGTGAAATTTCCTCGCTCCTAAATATTCCACAGTCAACTGTCAATGGTATTATAATGAAGTGGAAGCGATTGGGAACGACAGCAACTCAGCCACCAAGTGGTAGGCCATGTAAAATGACGGAGTGGGGTCAGCGGATGCTGAGGCGCATAGTGCGCAGAGTCGATCGCTACAGACCTCCAAACGTCATGTGGCCTTCAGATTAGCTCAAGAACAGTGTGTAGAGAGCTTCATGGAATGGGTTTCCATGGCTGAGCAGCTGCATCCAAGCCAAACATCACCAAGTGTAATGCAAAGCGTGGGATGCAGTGGTGTAAAGCACGCAGCCACTGGACTCTAGAGCAGTGGAGAAGTATTCTCTGGAGTGACGAATCGCGCTTCACCATCTGACGATCTGATGGACGAGTCTGGGTTTGGCGGTTGCCAGGGGAATGGTACTTGTCTGACTGCATTGTGCCAAGTGTAAAGTTTGGTGGGCCTGGCCCCCTAGTTCCAGTGAAAGGAACTCTGAATGCTTCAGCATACCAAGAAATTTTGGACAATTCCATGCTCCTAACTTTGTGGGAACAGTTTGGGGATGGCCCCTTCCTGTTCCAACATGACTGTACACCAGTGCACAAAGTAAGGTCTATAAAGACATGGATGAGAGAGTTTGGTGTGGATGAACTTGCCTGGCCTGCACAGAGTCCTGACCTCAACCCGACACCTTTGGGATGAATTAGAGCAGAGACTGAGAGCCAGGCCTTCTCATCCAACATCAGTGTGTGACCTCACAAATGTGCTTATGGAAGAATAGTCAAAAAATCCCATAAACACACTCCTAAACCTTGTGGAAGGCCTTCCCAGGACCGACGTCGTATTAAACCCTATGGATTAAGAATGGGATGTCACTTAAGTTCATATGCGACTCAAGGCAGGTGAACCAATACTTTTGGCAATATAGTGCACTATACTGCAGCGTGTGTGTGTGTGTGTGTGTGTGTGTGTGTGTGTGTGTGTGTGTGTGTGTGTGTGTGTGTGTGTGTGTGTGTAGAAGAACCAAACTGCCACATGGGGGAAACCTAAACCAAGGCCTTAAACCACAGACACAACACACACTCCAGACATCTGTCTTCTTTGTAGTAAATCTAACTACTGTTGGAAACTATTGTTGAATATGACAGTAAGTTGGTACATTTCCAGGCAGGATTTACACTGTCTCCTTCTGCTCAGACGTTTGTACTGATATATAATAAAAACCTGTCCTTACAAGTAGATCACATATTACCATGACACCACTTTAACGTTGTTGTATAAATCTGATTAATAACTAAATTATAATTGTTATAATTACACGTAGCTAACATAACCATGTCACACATACTAGATGACAGTACATTGAAGATTGCACTCAATCATTGGGCTCACATCCAGACAGTCAGAATGATCTGGAACTGGGAAAATAATGAAACCTTTTACTACAAATATAATTTGATATACAGTATTTCCTGGAAGTCTGGCATTGTGTGCTGCTATGTATACTGTAACAAAGACCCAGCTCACCAAATCACACATATATATATACACACATGTATATCTATAATCATATTATTACTGCCTCTATAGGCTGTTCTCATAGCCTAGTTGATTCAGGCTCTTCTACTTAAGGTTCCTCCTCCTCTGTGTATCTCCCTTGTGTCTCTTTCTCTGATAGTTTGTGTCTAGTTGGACAAATTAGGTAACAAGTGTCTGTCAGTATATATGTGTTCTGTTATATTTTCTGTTCACATTCATCTGTTGTATTTTTTATCACACGTTTTTTGATATGAGGGAAGGTGTAGAGGAGACCAGCATGATAAGAGAAAGTCTATATATTTTAAAATCTCTGAACTGCTTTAATAGATTAGATATTATAGTTTTTATTGATATGTGACAACTTGTGACAGGGACATGATGGCTCATTGGAAAGATAAGAGTAAAGCACAGTAACTGTCACTTTATTCTAATCTATACTGTAAAGCATTGAGGGAAGTGTCTGTTTACCAGCTCAGACTGCATACACTTACACTAGTTCAAGTGATAAAAACACACATTAGCATATTTATTAGAGTTACAGGGGTTTCACCCTTAATATCAAACAATAACATGTTTCATTTCCTATTTATAGTTTCACTAAAAATCATTGTAAAAAGTTGAATCTTAATTATAATAGTAGAAAATCGAATTAATTGAAGGTTGAGTTAGTACTGTTATGTGCTGCTAAAAGATCAGATAGTTAGAAATACAGAAAGAGAAGAAGAGCCAGCAGTATATGACAAGTAAACAATGAAGAGGAGTAAACAGCTTCACATTCCAATACATTTTCCCTGCTATTGTAAATGTAGCTGCAGTATGATGTCATCAGCTGCTCTGGTGCAGAATGATGGATGTAGAGTTTGTTTGCACATTCATCTGCTGAAAGTGGCAAGTTTCTCTGAGCTCGTTAAACACTGATTATAAGGGGCGGGCTTATGAGCATGATTTGTGACATCACAACTAGTTTGGAGCCAATCCTGGTCCAATATTCAGTTTGCACCTGTGTGATGTGGAAACTTGAAGCTGCAGTGCACGCATACTGAGAATGGACTTTACAGTGAAGTAGGAGACATCTTGTTTCAAGCAGTTAAACTTCTGAGATGAGAAAGTATATTCATAGATTATACATTTTTTAATGAGGAAGAAGGAAGAGACGTCATTTTAAGGATTTGAACATTGTATTTATACTTATTTTCATGTTTTTACACGTCTGGACAAGATCTTTAATTTCCTAAATGTTTTGCACACTTGTTAATATTCCAAATTAACTCCTTTAATTGTATATCAGTGAATATTTAATTCAAGTTATTTATTACTAATTTTCATTTAGCTAAATATTACAAATGTAGAGCTGTTCTTCTCTGCTGCAGCCACTTGTTGTGATTGATTTTTTTAAATAGTGCTTGAACCAACCTTTTAATTTTTGTCTCAATCTCTTTTTTTGAAAATACTTTTTGAATACATTTCTTTCCAGAAACAAGGCCTTCTCAGATTGTGTGCCCTGCTTTTTTTTTTTTTTTTACCCCCCCCCCCTCCCTCCCTCCCTCCCTTCCTCCCTTCCTGGCATTCACCTTCCTCAAGGTCTGCTCTGTCCCCGTCCCTCCCCCATCACATCTGCTCCTCCCTGGGATTACAGCACAAATGTCTGTCTGAAACTCTCAGTGCTGAAGGGGGAAGATTACAAGTGCACTGCACCCTGCAAAAGAGGCTAACCAATGGGGTAGTGCAGACGCAGGGATTAACCAATCACACCACGGAGAGGGAGGGCAGAGGGATTAAACCCAGCGCAGAGTGGGATTAGGTCAGCGCTGAGTGCAGGGAACGCTTTGAAATGTCTCTCGCCACCCGTTCACTTCTGTCAGCACAGGAAGGCTCAGTTTATCATCATAATATTGTGACACTTTACATAGTTGAGGACAAGCATCATATATGATTTACAGCAAGAAAAAATAGAATTTGTTTTATTATTTATATCAACATTACAGCTGAAATCTCTTCGGAGTGATATTTTATATTCATTTAGTCACTTGTACAATTTGAATCTGACTCCTAAACAACAATAAAGGTTATACAGATAGTGATAGTTTTCATCTATCTTTTCTAAAATGACAAAAAATCAAAAAAATCTAGCTTTAAATTATTTTGATATCAATTATTTTATCATATAAATTAGAAAGAAATCAGATATAGTGTAGCGTTGGAAAGGCAGCATTTTGCTATGTGAGTCCATCTACCTTAAAACACAAAGCGCACACACTCCGAATCAAATATTTCTACATGTATCTGATGTCAGTTTAAGTTTGCGTGGCAGTAATCAGGTCATGTCGGGATTACCAAATTGTCAGAGGAGTTGGGAGGGGGGGGGGGGGGGGGGGAGTGGTGGTGATGGTGTCCAAGAAGGGTTTGAAAGAAATGGGGTACCACCAAGATGACACAGAGAGATATGTGAGAATGAATAAAAGCAGCTATAGTTTAAAAAAAAGACTTTATTAAACATTGTGAGATGTTTTAGAAGAGGGATTGAGTAGGGGGAAAAGGGGGGAGAAGGGGGGTTGCATGCACGGGATAAGCTGGCCACAAGTAAACTGAGGAAGAAGAAGGCAGCCACCCTGAAGACAGAAGACAGGTAGAGAGAGAAAAAAGAGAGATACTGCAGACAGAATGAGGAGATAGAAAAAAGATGGAGAGAGAGAGAGAGAGGGAGGGAGGGGGAGAAAAGCAAAGAAGAAGGCGGGAGAGAGAGAGAGAGAGAGAGCCAGGAAAAGAAACTAAGGATGAGGCCAAGATGGGTGAGACACAGAGTGAGACAGAGGGGGATAGGGCAATAATCCTAACTAATTCACTTAGGGCATTGCTGAAGGGAGGCTAAGAGGATTGGGACACTCCCAGAATCAGATAAGCTAAAATAACCAAGATGGACCAGTGAGAGCCATGCAGGCCATATGACAAACATGACGGGTTCAAGACCTGACCACAACATGGCCACTTTACATCCACACTGTGTTCATACTGACCTCAGTTTATATACCCAAAAACTGAGTTAGAATCCCTAAAAAAAAAAAACCAAGCTGTAAACATGAATGGAAACTAAAACTTTCAAAGCACAGAATCTCAATGATCATCAGTGCACAAACGTGTAAAGAATAGATCACTTTAATAAGTCACACGACTAAAACAGAAGAGCTAAGTTTTCCATTAAAACAGATCAGAAGGGGATAATAATGCTAAAAGCTAACACTGTTTATTATATCGAACACAAATGCTCAAAAGTATCTAGATGCAACCAAAGTACATGTTTAAAAGAAGAATAAATAACTCGAAGAAGAAAAAAGATTCAACCCTGAAGGAGGAAGTGACCTAAAGGACTCCTGAGCTCCTTCCTGTCAAAGCAGCTCTTCTTTCACTCTATGACAATATGCAACATGAAAATCGAATAAGCTAGAGTCAAACAGTCATGTTGAAAAAAAGGAGAGATGGCTCAGAGTGTTTCCATTCGTAGGACTCCAGTCTTTCCTTACACACTTTTTTAAAGGCTTTTGTTCTCTTATTTATAACGTAGAGTGAAGAAGACAACAGATACGATTTGCGGTTCAGGCGGCATCAATGACAGTCACGGGTCCCCTCATCTCCAGAGTCGTTCAAATGAAATGCATTTTTCTACGGAGGGGGCCTTGATAAAAAGAAAATAACAAAACAAAATCTGCTTCACACTATCTGACATGGGACTCATCGACACACGAGTGCTTTCTTTTTAAATTTTATTTTAGAGGACCTGGAACTTCCAGGAGTTTTGGTCCTTGTGGTCGAGGCAGTCCATTGTGGTGAAGCCCAGTTTCCAGGCCTGCTGGTCCTTGTAGTCCAGGCAGTCAACCGAGGTGAAGCCCAGGGAGGAGGCAGTGCTGTAGCCCTGTGAAGACAGCGATGCTGGGGACTGGCTTAGGGAACCCCCCATTGAGGGTACGGTGATGGGGCTGAGAGCGCCCCCGGTGCCCGACAGCTGGGAGTGCATGGGGGATAGGTAGGCGCTGCAGTCCAGGCCGGTGAAGTAGGAGGTGGTACTGGCGTAGCCCTGGGTGTAGGCCGACGGCTGGCCGTAGCTCATGGGGTAAGGTGAGGGCCGCTGCATGCAGGGGGCCGAGGAGGCCAGAGGGTCTGGAAGAGGTGAGATGGCCGGGCTCCAGATGGACACGGCAGTGTTTCCAGTGCTGGAGCTCGGGGCCAGACTGGGACCTGACTGGGCAGAGGAGGGGCTGTAAGAGCCAGATGGGTTTGAAATGGGATCAGGGGCGCTTGGTTCCTGTGCTGGAGAGGCCTTCTTCTTGGGAGGGCGGGGCTTTGACTGGCCACTGCTCTGCTGCTGCTGCTGACGGCACTTGGCACGGCGGTTTTTAAACCAAACCTGAAGAGACAAAATAAAATGGTTCCAAAATGCACAAAAAAACAGAGAGCAGACATGGAAATATGCATGTGGTGTTGTAAAGAGGAGAGAAGTGTGGTGTAATGATGATAAGCACAGTATATAATAAATAAAGACACAGGGGAGACCATATATAGTGTTAAAGATGTGTTTAAAGTGCTTAAGATGCTAAACTGGTCAGTGTGTAGTGTGATTCTAAGAAACACTGAACACACTGTCCTGTGTCTTGGCTGTAGTCATGTCTCCATTACCTGCACACGTGACTCAGGTAGGTTGATCTTGAGGGCCACCTCCTCCCTCATGAAGATGTCTGGATAGCGGGTCTTGGAGAACAGCGCCTCCAGGATGTCCAGCTGTGTCCGGGTGAAGGTGGTGCGCTCTCTACGCTGCTTCCGGGGAGTGGCTGCAAACCACACAGACACAGTGAGGGGATTATTATACTCGCAGCGATAGATAGATAGAGGTCATGAATGATATGCACAGGTCACAATGAACGAGAAGGGTGAACATGTTATTTTAAAAGGAACATTACAACATGATGTAATGGCCTCTGTAGCAGATCTGTGTGAGGATGACAACAAATACAAATGTTGATGGAAGCTCTCAGCACAGGACTGAGATAGTGTTCATGATACTGACATTTTATAGACTGCTGCTGATGACTAATGGGGAGACAAAGAGTATTTGTTCTTTATATTAAATGCATATTAGCACATATATCAGTCAGTGCTTGCAGTTTTCTCAGAGAAGGAGAAAACAATTATTCAAATAATTTAGTTTGTACAGTCAAAGTCCATCAGCCTAATGCCTTGGTGTGTTTGTTTCAGAACGAGTATAGTGAGGTAATAGCATTTTCCGTTTAGTACAATAAATGTCTCAATCTACAGTCTGATTCTATGTATCTGAGTGAAATTGATGTGTCAAATTTTAAGAACGCCTGAGGGAAAAGAGACAAATATATATTTTTAAATTCAAATCTTAGTTGATTCCCGATTGACACTGAACTCAGGAATGAGCACAGATTATGTGTTTCCATTTCAAATAGCTCAAATGTATCTGCTTATTAACAAAGGTATCTGTGTATCAGTGATGCAGAAATTGAAAGATAAACTTTACATTAAATAATTTCTCATACCGAAAGTTATCCTGAAATATTCCGTTTCTATTTTGCTCAAATCAGCGTTTTTTTCTTTATATAATACATTTCATCATCTCATCGTTTTTATCTAACAGTTTTCAACAATTGACGAGCTCTTGTGAAACAAATAATTTTATCGTTCTTTAATTTATTATCGTTTGGCTTCAGCGTTACGCACCAGGCTGTGCGTATTTTACGCATCGTTTTGAGTCGAATTCACACTCTAAATGAGCAGAACAGCAGGAGACAAATGCGTAAAAGTATCAAAAAGTTGAAAATAAAAATATCTCAGATTATACTTACAGGGATAAGCGACGGTTGTGTGTAGCACATCCATTCCGGGTCCAGGCAAATTTAACCCGTTCATGGTGTAATGGGGTTGCTTTATGTAGGACATCATCCTTACAGCAGGCTTTTAAGTCCTGTCGTTGACTTGTCTGTCTGATACGCACAACAACAGCCGACTAGCTCAGAGCTCAGCTGGGGCAACAAGTCCGTGCGTCGGTTCCAACCCGCTGCGCAGAGGAGCGGGACGCGCCGGAGTTTAAAAGAAACACCTCAAAGTGATTTTTTTTTCTTTTTTCCACCTGCAGTTTCAGCTTTTACTGTGTTTCAGGTTAGCAGCAGCGCAGAGTGGAGCACACCGATCATCCGAAGTGCTTCTGCAGAGTCGGAGTTCACACAGTTAAGTCATCACACAGGTGAAGTGTGCACCAGATGCCTTTACGCCTTGGTGAGGTCGCTCCACTGAGTTTCTTTACCGGCACACGCTGCTAATTAGAGGGAGCAAGTGGCTCCAGCAAACCCCTCCCACTGCACACGCTCACGGACGCACGCACAAACACACACGCACACGCTGAAGTAGACAGCAACAGGCTATATAATTAGACAAACTGTACTCACACAAAGTTTATTCCAGACAAGTTGTAAACTATTTATTTGGATTCTAGTTTCTGATATAGATTCAAAACCCTGATACATAAAGAGACACAGTAAAATAATATTAATTAAAGGTCCATATTTATTTATTTATAACCTTTTATTTGAACAGGAAGGGCCATTAAGAGTAAACTCTCTTTTACAAGGACGACGTATAATATAATATTTTGACATTTTTAATGTTGAATTGACAATTTGAGAGCAGAAAATAAAAAAGAACAATGAAAATGATAATTATAGGAAGTATAATATTTAAGGAAATGTCCTTTCAGCTCTTATGTTGTCCTGTTTTAGAGTCTTTGAGCTTTCCGTCCTTTTCCCTATCCCTGATCAGTTGACCTGCATTCATACATTCACACATAATTGACAGATTACATTTATCTCCAAAACAGCTGTATACACACATGCTCCATTCACACACACACACACACACACACACACACGTAAACACCCAGATGCACAAAACCGACAAAGCTCATTTGATTTATCATAATATGCTTTATCTGAAAAGTAAGTATCTTATCTCCAGATAAAGGGAGGAAAGACAGAGCAATCCATTCAGTGGTGGAGCATGAAAGGAGGCTGGAGGGAACTATTGCCACACAAGAGGAGAAAAATGGACGGGTCGGTGTTTAGACTGAACGAAAAGAAAGACAAGAAAACAGAATGTGGCGAAATGTATAAGGTGGAAGCAGAGACGGCGTGGACGGAGGATTCAGAGCAGGGAGAAAGCTGCTGACCTGCACAGAATGGAAACTTCTGACTGGACTCAGCTTTACAGAGAAATGGAGGATGAAAAAACACAGTCCTACATTGTTTTCTTGGACTTACAGGGTTGGAAAAGAATAAGTTTAACAGTGTGTGTGTGTGTGTGTGTGTGTGTGTGTGTGTGTGTGTGTAACTTTGCATGCATTGCTGTGCACAGTACAGGTTTACATTACAGTCTGAAAGCTTTTAACAAACTTTCATCACTATTTTAATTGTGCTTGCTTTTAATCGATTCAAAATACTTTAATTTGGTTTGTCTTTTGTTGGTTAATTTTTAAAAACATTATTTTTTATTATATTGGGATAATTATTGCACTGTTATTCTGATGAGACATTGTAATAATTGGTCAAAATATGGATTTTGAGTTGAGTTTTTTTTTTTTTAAATCAAGTGTCTTTGTTTTGTTTTTATCTGGGGGGAAAGCTCATACAAAACAAACACAGTCCAGTTCATGTTGATGATGGCGATGCAATCTTCATCCAATGGTGGAACAGCTCGTCCTGCAGCTGCAACATCAAATAGGGAAGTAGGGAAGAGGACTGAGCTGGTTTAATCCCTGCCCTACTGTCCTTCCCCCTAAAGCTGGACTCATAGAGACACACTCAGAATGATGCAAGCAAGCCTTTTTTATTTTAAGACTGAACAGAGCAGTTTGTGCTCAACATTCTGACTGTAGGCCTGAAACCTCAGAAAGACAGGAAATAAGATAGAAAACAGGTGGAAGGAGGGGGAAGGAGCAGGAGAGGAGAAGAGAAGAGAAGAGCAGGTACACAGAAGGATGGGAGGGGTAGTGAGAGGGATGGAGGAGAAGCAGGTGAAGGGGCAGAGGGTGGGGGAGGATCCGCTTCTCGTCCCCACTGACACACTGCTGCAGTTAATCCAGATTAGAGTGTCTAAAACAGGTCGGCTAAATCTGCAGGCCAGCCAGCAATACAGAGGCTGCTGTCAGCCCCAATCACTCACCCTGCACACACGCACACACACACACACACACACACACACACACACACACACACACACACACACACACACACACACACACACACACACTGAAATAATCTCCTCTGTGCAAACCAGGTGCCACCAGCAGCTCAGTACAGACTGCCACAAACCCCACCAGCCCCCACTTCCAGTCCAGTTAGATTGCACACACACACACACACACTAGTCTATTACACCAAGCATTACATTAGGTGTTTATTAATTCTGTACTTTTACGACTTTAATGCCATTCTCTGGTGTGTGAGATTGTCCACAGAGGAGACAGACAGCTAATAGGTATGACACAGGTCTGCACTGAGATTCAGACCCATGACGTGGTGAGTTTGTGTGCACCTTCAGCCTGCTGAGTCAACATAAAGCCCAATATGACCTGCAGATTTAACATGTCCCGTGGCAATTAATCTGACCCTCTGAGGGAGGAAGTTGCAGCTGAACAACTGTAAATGATGGCTCTTGTTTATCTATTATATATCTATATCAAATGTTGCTCACGTGGCCATTGAGAGGGGTTTGCTGCAATTGTTCCTGTGATACAGTACTGGGACTGATGTTCTGCAGAACCTATGGAAAATGTATCACACAGCTATGATATTCTACCAAAACTGCATGTGTGAAGTAAGGTAATGAAAGGGACTTTGGGAAAATAATTTGAAACTCAGATGAAGTGGTTATTACAGAACATATCAAATACAACATGTATGGGTTATGCTCCATAAAAGATGATGGGGACACTCACCAAAGCTTAGGTACAGACAATGTAGTCTGGGGTCACAAAAAACACACAGACATCATGACACATTCATAGTGGGCATAACATGTTAATAGTTATAGTCTTGTTTTCCTCCAACATATCTTTATTTACTATTTATTTTATTGATACCTGATTCATACTGAAAAGTTATGCTGTAAGTCATGTTCAGTAATTGGTCATTTTCTTCTGCCTTAATGTCAACTACATTAATTACCAAAATTATGTTTGAAAATCAACATAAGGATATATAGAATTAATGGAAAGATATCAAGACTCAGTAACACGTTTGTCATATTCATTACTTCAAGGCTGGATTATTGCAATTCCTTATTATTAAAGTGCCCTAACAAGTCTCTAAAGACTCCAGTTACATGTGTACTCACAAAAAGTAGAAAAAGATATCATATTTCTGCTATTTTAGCTTCACTGCACTGGCTTACTGTAAAATCCAGAATATGATTTAAAATACTTCTCCTCACCTGCAAAACCATCATATCTCAAAGAGCTCATAGTACCCACCTAAAAAACCCCACTAGAACACTTGTGAACACTTACGCTTACTTGTGGTTCTTAAAATCACCAAGAGTAGAATGAGAGGCAGAGCCTTCAACTATCAGGCTCCTTTCCTCTGAAGCCATCTTCTAGTTTCAGTCCAAGGAGCAGAAACCCTCTCTACATTTACAAGGAGGTTGAAAACTTAGCTTATAGATAAAGCTTATAGTTAAGGCCAAGCAGGTAGCTCCTGGTATAAAAAGTGACACCATTGCAGAGGTGCCTTAAACGTGCATCAGGACTAGTTGCAAAAACAAGCCCAACTGAATGGAGGTCTGTGTGAAATTGACCCTACTTCTCACTTGATTTATAACTTCAGTAAACACTTTCCTCAACTATACTATAACTCAATCGCTGGTTTCAAGTCTTCATCAATATATCATGATATTCTGGTCCCAATGAAGCAGGGTATGCTTAACAGCGTGGCTATCTTGTGATTGACAAGTCACTATCACAGCAACAACGTTGATTACGTAATGTAACCATAGCGTACACCCCTAGATTTGCAGAGTCTAGTCGTCTCCATCGCTATATATAGTTCAGCAACCTTCTAAGACCCTCTGAGGAGTATTTTGAGTTTTTCTGGTTGGTACATTTGAATGTTTTTTGTTTAAATGGTTTTAGGCCTGTTTTTATAGGCATTATTACAGTTAACCATAGACTGTAAATGCACGGTGCTAACCAAGAAGCTAGCACTAGACTCAGCTCCACCCTCTCCTGGTCACTTCCATAAGATAATTTATACTGTAGTATTTTAACCTGTTCTTTGACGATCATAAGTATAAACATTTGTGAGCAACAATGCCAGAAGTGTTTCTGTGGCAACTTATAAATCTTCTGTAATTTATTTCTGATATTTCTTACCAATAGTCAAGGGGTAAAAATTATAACAAAGAGAGGCAAACTACATAGTTCCTTGTTTTAAGTGTTGGGGGCGTCCTGGTACATTATACATGGGATGTCAAAAGCCTGAGGTGATACATGTTTATGTGGATTGACAATGATGTCACACAGACTGCTGTTCATTGTTGTTATGAAGTACAATAAGCAGAATAGACAGCTGAACTGAAAACCAGAAGTGTCCAGGCTGCCAAGAAAAGATTTCATGTCCTGTCACAGTCATGAACTTTCAGCTTTGTTCATCAGTACTGTACTCTTTAATAATAGAATAGGTCCCTGGTAGTAAAAAAAGGGCTTCATATACTTGTGTGTATCAATACATACTGCAAAAAATGAAACTGTAATTTTTGAATAATTATATTGCAAGCAGTAATCTAAAGAAAAGATTCTATAATAAGGTTACATTATTGTATAAATTGTATATTTTCTATTATATGCCTGTATTACATTATCTATAAAAAATGCAAAAAAGCAGAACAATAAACCCTCTTCAACCCCACCAAAATCAGTTTTAAAGAATGTACCGTCCGTACCGTCTTCTTCCGCTTATCCGGGGTCAGGTCACAGGGGCAGCAGCCTAAGCAGGGAAGCCCAGACTTCCCTCTCCCCAAGCTCTGGCACTGGTCATACAGGGAACGGACGGCCCGTATTAGGGGGTCTGATACCCCGTACTCCCGGAGAACCCCCCACAGGACTCCCCGAGGGACACGGTCGAATCCAAGTCCACAAAACACATGTAGACTGGTTGGGCAAACTCCCACGCACCCTCTAGGACCCTGCAGAGGGTGTAGAGCTGGTCCACAGTTCCACGACCCGGAGTAGGGGCCCCCCCTGACCCACGTCCGGGTGAGGGCAACTGTTTTAAAGAATGTGTCTATACTATTTCCTTTTATATCATTTCAAGTATTTGAGGTGTATATTAATTATATATTTAGAAAATATACTTCACCTTGTATTGTTATTGTAGTACATATAGACTTGTAACCTAAGTGTCTGTACAATGTGTCACTTTAAGTGACTATGTAGTATCTCCATACGAGTTCAGTGATCATGCTTGGAAATCATTAAACAGAAAAAGCTTTGTTAGTCATTATGATATGAGGCTAACATAGAGACACATTAAAACATGTCAACTGGCTTGTTTATATTGTCTTACATGATAATATAAGTGATTTCTTCTTTGTCAAGCTCCCAGTGAGCCACATCATGATGTCAGATTACACTATTATGCAGATGATACACACCTGTATGTCTCTGTTTCACCAAACAATCCTGCTTCTTTAAGTTATGTTATTAGCGGTCTCACTGACTTCAATATTTAGATGTGTTTTAAAAGTTAATTAGCAGAAAACATAGATGCCACCTTTTCAAATTAAAAAAAGAAACCCTTTATTTAGTGTTTTACTGTCTGTCCAAGTAGATTATGGAAAGACAAGTTAATTTGGTTATTTTAGACTTTAAATATTTGTAATTTAAAAACAAGTTCACAGACACATATTTTTTCATCTTAGGAACATTTACAGAGTTAGACCATTTTCAGAGCAATGCTGAAATGCTGATACATGGTTCCATTAGAAGCTGCTTAGATTACAGCAACTCTCTTTTTAACCCTTCACCTTACCACGCTACTTATAGCACTGTATTGACTATTTGTACACTTTAGAATTTATTTTTAAATACTTCTATCTGTTTATGTAATCTTACATAACTTTCTAGCTTCTATACATCAGCAACAACGTTTTATTTTATGTTTCAACTTGAACTCTCAGATCATTCTCTGCCTTTATTTCAGATATAAAATGTTTTCCACAAGAAATCTGATGAGGCTACTTTCTGGATCTCAACATCTAACTTGCTCTGTTTTTTTTTTTTTTTTGAAAGGAATGTAATTCATATCTTTTTGATATGTAATTTGAAGGAACATTTCCTCAAATAATAAGTTTTTATTTTCAATATGTTTTGTCAATAATGTTTTATGGTATTGTTATAACATTTACTTTTTGCTGAGTTTATTTTGTGTTTTTTCTTTCAGATTTTTTGTTTTTACTTCTGTTTTTGATGTGCTGTGGCCTGCATGAAAGACATGAAATATGCTCTACAAATAAACAACATATTATAAGCTATATATTAATATTAGTATTATCATTATCAGTGAAGGGAGCATGTCCCTAAAGTGTATTTGCATGTTTCACATTCCTTATAAAACTACAGCCACCATAAATGTGAATTATGCAAGATACATGCGTGTGTGTTTGTGTGTGTGTGTGTGTGTGTATGTAGTGAGTCAGGAGTTGCAGTGTGAGGTGAGGTGTGTCAGTGTGGAGGATGAGTGATTACAGTGGACAGTAATCCTGCAGATGGATTAGCAGGTGGTATTAGGAGAAGTGGGGGTGTAGCACACTGCCACCTCTGAACTGTCACAATATGGAGCAGCAGCTCGCACGGCCTCACCTCCGTCTGCTTCACCCCAGCAAAACACACACCTGACACTGTAACAAACACACTGTGGAAAGGTGACAACAAGGACTGATTGCTTGGTGGGTTATGGAGCCAATAGCGTTTAAGTTGACAAAAAGCTGCTGCTGCTGCTGTAAGAGCAAAATCATGTTTATCACCACAAAGCTTGCAGTGTTGTTTTTTCTTGATTATGGCTTTTTTGAGTTACTTGGTTTTTAAAAAGTTCCTGCAGTTGAAGTGAAAGCATATTAGCTTGTCAAAAGTTGCTCACCTGCTTGGACTATTGTATACTTGTGCTACACCTTTCTCTATTTTATGAACCTTATAATGTATTACAGAAATTAGGTCAGGCCTGTATTCAAAGCTATGGTTGGGATGTTGTTCATAAATATATGAATATATATATTGAAACTGAATTTGAAGATGTTTGTTTCAACGATGACATAAGAATTTAGCCAGGAATTGTACATCTTATGAAACAAAGTTTTCTGTCCCTAAATAACATATAATCTCACTTTGTGCACCTGTTGCTATTATAAAAGCATAATGTACCGAAGGCTTTAAGATGTTAAGTGACCATTATATTGGAAAACCATCCCTTAATAATTATAATATGTCTTATAAGCAAATGTAGAAAACCTGGAAGTAAAGGTAAATGTACGTTATTTGTTACACATACAGTTGTACAGTGAGATTCAGTCTCTGCATTTAACCCATCCTAAGTACTAGGAGAAGTAGACAGCCACCATGCTTTCCCCAGGCACCAACTACAGTTCTATTTTAGTACCTTGGTCACAGGAGAATTAACCTATCGTACATGTTCATATATACAGTTCAACAGCTTGGTCAGTATCCGGGCTATTTTAAGAATTGGCTGCCTAACAGAAGCAGCACCTTTTGTTGATTTTGACGAGGTTCTTTGTCTGTTTCTTGCTCACTTTTTCTCAAAGTGTGATACTGAAGCGGTATCAGGTGCGGTATTATAGGTTCCTGCAGAAAAGCTCTGATATATGCTGCAGTTGATCCTACATGGATTCAGCTCACAGCTTCTGAATCCTCCAGGTTTTATGTTTTATGAGCATAAAGTAAGTTGTAATCCCTTCAGAGGTCAGAGCATGTTATCAGGCAGTGATACAAAGCTGCAACACACATTTAAGATATTGTTGCAAATGTGCTGTCAGGGCCACCGTATAATAGCAGCCCCCCTCCCCTTTTTTTGATGCTTTATTTTCTTAGCATTGGTAAAATTTAAAAGTATACACCAACCAAAATTAAAATGATTCCAACAGGTTTCATAGAAGAGACAATGGTGTCTTGTTTTTGGGAGCTACGTCTGACTTCTGAGTGACAACACTGTCCTAAAGGTTTATTTTGAATCTCAATTAGTTAACTCCAGGAAGGTTTAGCGACTACAGATCAGGTGGAAACAAAACTTGCTTTTTTAAAACCTTATTTAAACACATTTCATAGGTTTTTCTCCATGGCTGTCGATAGTGTGCAGTGAATTCCCATAAATTGTCATGAGTTTGGTGAGGATGAGGATGTCAGAGTGTTTTTCAGACTCACTGCAGCTAAAGGGGGAAAAGCGTTGGCCAGTAAGGCGGGCATTGGGTCAAGTTTAGGCTGAGCCAACATGACGCTCATCTCAAGCTGGTCAACAGACTGAGAGGGAGCGGAAGTTTCCCCCCAAAATCCTATGACGCCATTTTTGTAATTTATGTGCTTAAACCATGGTGAGAACCTAACAGATGTAGAGATACAGGGAAGTGAAATATTTTTAACTGGCTGCATTCGTGAAGAGGTTTAGGCTGCACATTTCTCAAGGACACCACAGCAGTTACCAGTTCATGAGATAAACTACAAATAGATCTATTTTTGGAGGATGGGACATGTACAAATCAGTATAAATTCAACAGCCTTTCACTTGACATTCGGTTTAGCCTCTTTACCTTCATCTCCTCTGACTTGCAGGAGGGCGACTACAGAGACAGTCAGTTCTATAAGTTGATGAGTGAGTTTTCACTGACATCTGGTGGACAAACTATATTAACTATCTGAATTTGTCTGGCAGGGTTGTGAATGTACAAATGTTGCTGAGTAGGCAGCCCAGGTGAAAATATAACTTTTTCAAATCATATTCTTCAGAGTGTAACTATGATGTGGTGGATTTTCAATGCATTCATCACACACAATGCCATGTTTTATTCATTTAAATGTATTATTTTGCAGAAGTATCATTTTGGTGCTTGTGTCGTAAATGTTTGTTGTGGTATCAGTTTAGTATGTATCATTTTGAACATAATTCAAATTCATGAAAAAAGGAGAATAAGATAAAAAAAAAACGTTATTGAAATTTGCATGTAGGAAACAAGGTAAGAGCTAGTAATAAACACAACAAAATGAAAAGTAAATGGAATTCAATCTACATACAATATAAACATTATAACACAGTACTTACACATCACACAGGACTTGTAGGTTGTAGAAATACAAAGGTTGGACAAAATGTAATGTTTCAGGTAGATGTAGCGGTATATATTAAAATTTTAGGTAAAATAATGAATGCAAAATAAATTAAATATGCATCAGTGTCGCCTGCATACACACACATATACACACACACATGGGATGGAGGAGCATATGGGATGGAATGATAAGGTGGACGTGAGGGGTCACAGCTGTTTGATCCTTTTATCACAGTTCTTGTTGTACAGTCTGAAGATATTAGAGATGGACACGACCAGAAAAAATAGAAGATGTTTATGTTATTGATAACAGAATGAGCTTGCTTATAGTTTAAGATTCGTGTTATCTCACTTTTGACGAGACAGGATGTATAATGTTAACCAAAATGTCATAAAAAAAAGTCTGTGCTTTGGTTTGGGATGTAACCGATAGTACCGGTAGATGGCAGTATAATATACATGATGCTTCAAACGTGTCAACAATTTAGACCATGAAGCAGAAAAAACATGTGCTGCCTTTAAGGAGCTCAGGTCAAGAGTCTAATATAATTTAATGTCACGAATTTACATTGTTATGAGCTGAAAGATGATGAGCAAATAATTTAAAAAAAAAAAGATAAAAGTCACTCAGTAAAAAGGTGAATGGATGTTGTGTAAAATCAATTTGCACAGAACTACTTTACAGCGAATGAGGATATCTGTCCACTCCACAAATGATAAGTTTATCGTTAATCCAAAACATAAACACAATGAAAATGAAAATAACTTGTTGAAGATACAAAATATGTATTAATTATATTTTTGAGTGCAGCTTTTTGTCATTAAAACCTGTTTTACTTCGCTGGATCGTTCGTGTACAATGATTATAATATATCCGATAAACTTGAACGCAGCTCCTCTCAAACCCGGATATTTTGCTGCTGTGGATACTTCAGTGAAGCTACAATGAGCTAGAAAAACATGTCGCTGATGAAAAATGTATTTTAAAATGTCTTTAAAACACAACAGTCGTTATTACTGAACGTCACAGTGAGTCGTCGGATGGAGTAGTGTAAGAGAGCAGCTAGTAAACATTAGTGTACTGTGTCAGTGTTACATTAGTGAGTGAAGTGTTACTCTGCAGGATGCTCAGAGAGTCCTATCCCTTCGTGGAGGACAGCTTCAGTCGCTTCCCGTCTCAGAGCAACATCTACGGGTTGTGTCAGGCCGGGGAACAGGAGCTGCTGGCCGCTACTCTCAAAGGGAAGGTGGTGAGCTTCAGATACCAGGAGCTGCAGCACAAAATCCGACCTGTGGCCAAAGAGGTGCAGTTCACCTACATACCAGGTACCCGCCACTATCACTACACCTGAGAACAGCTGTGATGACTGATACACACATACTGTATGAAGCTTATTACAGTAATATCATAATAGGATACATGGAGCCTGGCTCAGTTAGTGTAGTACACAGTGCAGTATAGAATAGTACAATGATGTATTTTATATGTTCATATCATTTATGTTCAAACTTTGTGCAGTGGACAACTTATAATGATAATAATAATAACAATACATTTATTTAGTATAACACCTTTCTCAAATAAAATTTACAAAGTGCTTCACATGAATAAAACTAAAGAGTCTGTCTTTTATTTACCTTTTACGGTTGTAATCTATTTGAACTTTTAATAAACCTCTTCTCTTAATGTCTCTTCTTTCTTTTAAATGTATGTATTTTACTTTATTTAAATAACTTTTTTCAGAAATCATTCTAATTTTCACTTGTGTACATTGGTCTTTTTTTTTCTTCTTCGTAATGTGTTCTTTCTTTTTGTTCCTTCATCATTTTTTCTTCTTTTTCTTTGTATTGTCCTCGGTCTACACTTCTGTCTTATTATCAGCTTGTCAGTCCACTGTGAAGCACTTTATACTACATTAACCTGTATGAAAGCTGCTATTTAAATAAAGTTTGATTGATTGATAAAAACATTACAAGTACAGAGATAGAAAGCATTTGCTCCAGTACTAGTTTGATGTACCTTCACTTCACTTGTGTATTTCCATTTAATACTGCAGCTTCACTACACTTCAGAGAGGAATACTGTTTATTTACTATTCACCTAATAGCTATTATTTCTAGTTACTTTGCAGCTTAACATGATACACATGGTACATGGTGTTCTGTATCGGTGGGGGGGAGGGGCATTATTCAAGGGGGGGAAACGGCTTTGACATAACACCAGCACTACCCAGAATGTATTGCGATGTAAACAACAATGGCAACCTACTGTATGAGTGAGAGGATTTTGCCCCCACCACCAATGTTTTAACATCACATTTATAAAGTTGATGATGACAATGATAATCTAACAAGGCCTGCAAGTCTTAATAGTCGGGTTATTTTTAATGAGTTCATTTTGACCCAACCTTCTATGATCAAGCGTCTCTCCTTTAGATAGGCCCCACGTATAATAATGCAATATCAAATGAAAACAATAAAAGATTGAAAATATCACAAACACAAATCATAGAGCGCAACAAAAAACACCCTGCGGAATGGAAAAGCTTACCATAGGGCATATTCATTTCTAATGAGATATACTGAGGTCTATATGACCACAGTGGTGGTCAGAGGTATAAATACTCAGAAATCATTTGTGTCCTATCCTATCATCTGTATAACCAGTAAACCAACATGAAAATCACTCAGACATCCATCAGAGCCTGAGGTCATGTGATTCTACTTTCACCACAGTGGGGCTCCTTCCTCTGTTGCAGGAAGCACAAATAATCTGATGCGTCCACTAAAGTTATTTTTCCAGATGTGCTTAACAGTGTAAACTGTGGCATGGTAGAAATACTCCACATGATGAATAACAAGTTGTACAATTCACAAGACACCAATTTTTGGATGTCCTCTTCATAAATTACATTTTGGACAAGACTTGGACGTCATAGCTCACATGTGATATAGATTATACAGAATAAGCACTGTAGCTGTTCCAATTAAGTAAATATTAATAATAATACAATAGTATGCTAAGAAAAATGATCAGTATTAATAAGAAATATTTCTAATTTTAGTTCAACTGTTGAGTTTTCTACTGCAAATAATTGGACTAAATCAACAGTCAGATGTCTAATCAGAGATTAAAGTGTGTTAGATGTCAGATTTGTACTTTTATTGTGATGTATGATGTGAAACATGATGTGTAAACTGTTGTCTTGTTGGTTTTGATCCTTCCTTCTTAATCTAGTTGATGCAGAGATTGTATCAATTGACGCCTTCATCAAGTCTCCACCCAAAAGAGGCCTGGTGGTGGGCATCACCTTCATAAAGGTATCATCATATAAAGTTCAGGAGTCACTTTACTGTACTGATTGTAAACACTTCTACAGTGATAGACATATTTCTTCTGATCTGCTGCAGGATTCTGGTGACAAAGCCACTCCGTTCCTCAATATCTACTGTGACTATGAACCCGGCTCAGAGTTCAACCTGGAGTCCATTGCTCGTGAGTGACACGGTGTCCTGATGCTGACTCTAACAGATGTTTCAACATGCTGATGTTAGTGTGTCTCTCTTAACAGAAAGTTGCCTGAATCTGGAGCTGCAGTTCACACCTTTTCAGCTCTACCATACAGAGTGAGTTTGCAGCTGCAGAGCCGTGACACACTGTTAACAAATCTACAACACATGATTAATGTCAGTTCAGTCAGTGTCATTCATATATTTGTTGTATTACCATTACTATTACTATTTATTGATTTATTTTTGTTAATTTGGTCAGAAACACACTGGTTGATTTTGGGAAGCCACTCCACCGAACTTATACTTTTTAGAGTATATGCATTTCTAAGGATATTTTAATGTGTGTGTGTGTGTGTGTGTCTGTGTATATGTATGTATATGTATATGTATATTGCTCTTTTGTGTGTAACAGGAAGTGTATGACCACATGAATTTGCAGGCTAAATGTGTGTTTTTGTCTGTGCTATTGTTATTGTGAAGTGACCTTGGGTTTCATGAAAGGCGCTATACAAAATAAAGTTATTATTATTATTATTATTATTATTATTATTATGAATTTGCCCTAGTAGGATAATGAAGTTTACCTTGACCTTTGCTTCCTCTGTTAGAGTGCAGTGTGAGGATGGAAGCATCGAGACGGTGTTTCTGCTCAGTGGACATGACCAGAGGATCCACCTGTACAAGGAGGTCAGATAAGACAGGGGTGTGTGTGTGTGTGTGTGTGTGTGTGTGTGTGTGTGTGTGTGTGTGTGTGTGTGTAGATTTTGATTACAACTTGAAAATGTAAATCCTCTCCTCCTCCTCATCTATGAAATACTATGTATATGCTTATGTGAATATATGTACTCATGTATATGTATTTTTTAACATCTGCAGTACCTTTTTAAAAGTAGACAATTTAATTAATTGATTTCAAAATCATTTCATTATATCATTTTTAATGATTTATTTATCTTTTATTTATGAATTCATTTGCCATCTGCAATAATTTCCACTGTATTCGTCCCCTCTGTTTGTGTGCAGATATGAAATGGGAACAAATACAGAACATGAATGATTAATCCTACTTTTGTATCACTTTTTACTATCAAAGTTCTTTCTTGATCTTAGAAACAGCAGCCAACAACAAGATTCATCCTTCTGACAAATAGAAGGCTCGTGAATTAAAAAGCATGAAAGGCACAGGAATGCTTTTTTTCATAGTGAGGAAGATAAAAAGAAGATGTTGATGAGTTTTGCTTATTTGTAGGAGAGACATTCATCTTGATTTATCATGCAAACCCCAGAGCATCACTCAGCCTGACTCTCTCTGTCTCCAACAGAACGCCTCCCTTCACCAGTTTGAAGAGCAGCCAGTGGAGAGACTCTTCCCTGAACTACAGGAACTGCCCAGCAAGTCAGTCTATGTGACCACAGCTCTGTTAGCACTCTAACTTATAGGATTATTCCCTGTTACATAATCAATCATGTAGAATATGACTGGTCTTTTTAGGCACTGACTACAATCATAATCTAATTCATAACAAGATACCAGTGAATCTGCTTACAATGAGAAGAGTCTGCTCCTTTGATTTTGTGTTACAATAAGAAAAGTTTCTTGACATAAGAAGACTAACAGATATATGGTCATAACATAAAATGTTCCCTTTAAAATGCAATCATTTTGTATGTAGTGATGACTAGAAAAATGGCTCACAGTAGTAGAAACAGTATTTTTTTTATAGAGTGAAAAGGATGTCGTTTAAACTAGAAAAAAATCTTGTGCAAATGTATTTTTGTCATGGTGTCAGCATTATTAATAATAACAATAATAATCTTTATTTATAGAGAACTTTTCTAAACTTATGATAAAATAATGCTTCACATGGGGCATCAAATGAAAACCAGCGGGTCATACCAAGCAGCAGAATTAAAACACCCAAACTGTAAAACAATTACATTAAGATTGAGTACAGTGCAAATGGGCAACCAATAAAAATCAACCAATTCTATCAAATCTGTAAAACTTGAGCAATCAGAACAAGTTAATAAAACAAGTAACAATGTCATCAGTAAGATTCATAAAACCCATAAAAACCTGTAAAAATTAGTGGTCCAGCCAGTTAATAAGATAAAATAAAAATGATATTATAATAAAATATTGAAGTGCTCTTACATAAAAATATGTCTTAAGAGGTGGTTTAAAGAAATCACTGAAACCACTGATCTGATTTCCTCAAGCAGCTCGTTCCGGAGTTTTGGAACAATAAGCTGTTATATGTCAATAATCGAATGTATGATCCCTAACTCTCCATGTTGGTGTTTCTCCTCCCTCTATGCAGCGTGTTATGGTTGGATGTGTTGAGTATACCTGGTGGCCGGAGACTGTCTGCATTCGGCTGTCAGAACGGATTCGTTGGACTGGCTCTGGTTAACCAGACTGGACCAGGTGAGGCAAAGCAGAAGAAGAAGAAGAAGAAGAATGTCTCAGTGAGATTCAGAGAAAGTGATCTCAGTGATGTCATTCAGCTGCTGTACACACCTGCCCCTTTGCCAAGACTTCCATGTTAAAATACTCAGTTTATGTGGTGTTGAAAGTCCACTATGCATTTATTCTGGCTGATAGACAGAGCTATGTTAGGAATTAGGTCACCGGACTTCATATACTTATAAGGATGATAAAGGGGTCCCACCCCAGCAGATGCAACAAAACTATCAGAAGATTCAGCAACATGTCAAGTAGCCGATTCAGAAAAAATTGCTATATTTAAATATATATCCAATAATAGCTCATTTCAAAGGAGCTTTACACTCTTTGTATTCACTTGTTAATGATCAGTGATGAATATGCAAATGACGAGACTACAAGGCCAGTAATGGGGGGGGGGGGGTCTCAAGAAGGAATAATAACATGTTTTCTTGTTCTGTTGTTGTGGCCGTCCTGCTAACACTGTGTGAATGCAGCATGTATCCGATCACTCCTTTATTCACTGTACTTCTTTTTCTCAGCCCGGTCATAGCAGGGAAAGCACAGGTGTTACTATTAACATGAACGATGGCTGTTGTGTTTAAGTGTCTCAGTAAATCATGACAGTGTGAGAGTGAGCCAGTATGTGCAGCCTATAACTGAAGCAGCTACATGGAATTCAGCCATAATTAATTGAGGTGTCATGAGCCAAAATGTGGGGGTATACCAAAGGTGTGTGTGGACTTTAAAGAGAGTATATGAAGAAGTCAATTCCTAACCAAAAGACATGGAAGTGTATGGTTAGAGTTATTGTGCATCATTGAAACAGATGGAGTTTATGAAGATCAACATGAAGCCTCATCTATGCACTCACCAACAACAGGGGATTCATGAAGATTACAATATTGCATCTGTGCTCTATGTCACTTTGTTCATAATGTGTTTTAATATATCATGAATAGTGTCACATCCTTAACTATCATAGACAAAGTTCTAATTTTCTGTCTAATTTTTGTCATATTTGAGCATGGAAACAGGTTTTTAAATGATAAACATATACAGTATATACATGGTGATGATATAGGACTGCATCTATGTGTGTTTTAATGCATTGTGTGTTGTTGTCAGAGGTTTTGCAGAGCTGGCGGGTGCAGTTCGACAGTCCAATCTCCATAGTGCTGCTGTTTCCGCTCAGCTGCCAAACGGAACCCAACCAGCCTGGTGTAGAGAAAAGTACGTTACTGCTCTGTTGTTGTACTTTGTTCTTTTGTGTTTTTACAAGCAGTATAACAGTATTATGGTTTGGTCAAATTCAAGAAGTATGTTTGGTTGTTCTGTTTTTCAGGAGTGGAGATGGAAGGATACAACCTGCTGGTAACCAGCACTATAGAGATGGCAGTTGTCTACAGGTCAGCATCAGAAAGCTGCGTTTATCACTTGGTTGTCTGTGCTTTCTCTCACTCTGTTGTTAAGAAAATGTCAGTAGGCTGAGGTCAGAGCTGTGTGTGTGTGTGTGTGTGTGTCTGTGTCTGTGTGTGTGTGTGTGTGTGTGTGTGTGTGTGTGTGTGTGTGTGTGTGTGTGTCAGAGATGTGCAGGACCGGGGTTTGTCTCATTCGACGTGCCTCTCAGAGAGTGATCAGTGGGACGCGGTGCTCTGTGCTCTGGTCATTGACCTGGATTTTGACGGGCAGAAGGAGGTGCTGTTGGGAACATATGGACAGGTCAGAGCACGTCTTCACCAATACACTTCATTATCATCATGTTGTTTTACCCTTCATCATTGTTTTACCTATTCATTCTAAACCATGTGTTCTGTCAGTCTGGATATGAGAATATAAAATACACTCTATATTCCATGTTTAATCCCATTAAATTCCTGTGTCTTATTATTCTTACTATAACTCATAACTCATCACCAAACAGTTTGGCTTTCTATAAGAAATGCTCTGTTATTTATATTTGCCTGTAGCCTCTGATTTAAAGTGTGTGGCACCCAGTTGGAATAAAAGCAATGTCACATATTTTTCTTCACCATTCAAGATTTATTTTATTGAGGGACTATGTTTAGCCACGGATTCGATGCGTGTGAATATTAACAGCCGCAGGATGGTGTACTGTGTCTGAGACTGGCTCAAAATAAACCATGGTGCCCATTGATGTGTAGTAGTAGTGTGGTAGTTTTTAGGCAAATGTTTTGATCTTTTCATGAGATTTGTCAGTTATAATAGTAATGTAGAATATCTCTAGATGAAGCCATTAAGTACAATGACATGTTGATGTGGTGAGATCTTAATAACAACAGTGTTACCTTTCTGCCATACAGGAACTCCTTTGTTACAAATTTGGGGCGACAGGAAGCAGAAGAGATGGAGACTTTCAGCTGCTGTGGAGGCGGAGCTTCAAGAGTCCTTTGCTGTCCATCATCTACTTAGACTTGACGGGGGACGGTTTGAGGGAGCTGGCTGTCCTCACACTGAAGGGACTGCATATCTTACAGGTACATAGCAGAAGACTGTCCTAGCTGTTAAGAGATCTATGATGCTTACAGCTTCTCAGGCTGTGTGTATCTCTGCTGATGCTGCCATTTCTCTGCATAGTACGTCTTGAACTGAGAAATGATGGTATTTCACCTGGAGATGTGAGTTGCTGACCTCTAGTGGCTGAAAGCAGATGTTGCAGCAAAATTGAGCTTTGTTTAAAAGCCACTCACCTCTTTCTCCTCTCCTCTTAATCTTTGGTGGCCTGTAATTCACAAACATAAACACATCCCATTATTGCAAAGGCCACTTATAAAATAGCAAACTAAAACAGACACTTCAGTTTGAATAAATACTTTAATAATACACTTTTTGAATATTCTTTTTGAACCATTTGTCATAACTCACACCATTACTCACCATTAGAAATTGACCAACAGGCCTTACAAACCCACACATAGATTATAACCACCATCTGCTATTGAAAATGACACATCTCACTTCATCATCTTTTCAGCTTTGTCATCCTCACACATCCAAAAGCAGCTCATCACACCTGCCACAAGACAACCTCTGTATCACATCTGTAGAGATGCTCAAATGAATCCAGCTGACTTCCTCAAATCTGTTTCACATACTGTACATCTCATTTTATGTTATTTTACTTCTTCTCTGTCCTCTCAGCATAGTCTCACCTACACCGCTGATTTGGTCCTGGAACGGCTCACCCAGAAGGTGTCAGCGCTGACTGCCGGCTCTGAGCAGGACTCAACCAAAGACACTGAGGAGAAGGATGCTCCTGTAAAGAAAGAGGAGAGCACAGTTGTCACACCATAGAATTAAGAAAGACAGTGTTCACCTCTGGAGTTCCAGTAGTTCAGACTGAAGCTTTCGCCTTATTTTAAAGATGCAATGTGAGGAATTTTCTCAAGGGAACCGTATTCCTGATTAGTTACATTTATAGCTACTATAGTGAGAAGATCAAACATCACTTTCACCAATCAAAAAATAACACTGAGGAGACTGTAAGTGATTGTAAAAGAAAAAAACTGATGAGTTCAAATGAAACGAAGCAAATACAGTGACACTTACTGACCTTTCTTACACTAATCCCTTATCTGTGAGGAGGAGTAAGCTCTTTGGAATTATGTAATTATGTTGTAGACTAGTAGATGACGCGCTGTAGATATTGTACAGCAGTTTGAGGATAATAAATGACACATTTAGGTCATTACATACACTCTTTGTTGTTTATCTCCTGTGTTGTCACTGTGTTTCCCCCCCTTTCTACACTCACTTTGAATATTGAATTTCAAAATGTTACTTTTAACAGGTTTGACACAGTTGTATTTGATCATTCTGAGAGACTATGGAGTCACCTGTTAGTAGAGAATTCCAGAAACAGGTGGGACCACTGTGGAAAGATGTCAACAGGTAAACATGAATGGTTTATTTTTACATACAGGAAAAAAAGATTTTAAGGCTGAACATGAGAGCAGATGATTTAAAATAGACATATTAAAGTTCTTAGTGTAACATTATGATACATGTGTTATTTTGGGGGGCTTATAATAAGATCAATGAAATCAAAAACTAGAAAAATGAGCCAAAAGAATTAAGGTTAAATCTTTCAAATAAAAAAGGTTATATTAGATGGTAAGATGATACAGAAAAGCAGTGGCGTCAGTCCAAAAGATCTTTGCTTTATTGGCCTTGTCTTTCGGCCGGTCAGTGGCACTGTAGTTCCTCTCTGGAGCCCTCCAACTATATTTCCCCTCTCTTGCACTACAAAGGCAACAATAACAACAGCTGCACTTATCACACTGAGGACTTCACACAGAAACATGACGTGAAGACGACTAAAGAAAAAGAGATCCCCCCTCTTCCACCCCCCCCCCCCCCCCCCTCTCTCTCACTCTCTTTGCGCCTTGCTCCTTAAGAATCTGTTGCACTTGTTTTCATGGCTGATCGTCTCTCTCTGCACACTCACTTGTGTGACTGCTGCTTTATTTTAAGGCGCGGGCTTGTTTCAGCGCGTCAACAATAAGGAGCATGCTGTTGGAGCGACTGTGTGCCCGTTAAATGAGCGCATTTCACTCAATGGGATTTTTATATTTAGCTCTGTGAGAGAGAGAGAGAGACGAGTCGGACGAGCAGCAGGAGCAGCAGGGAAAAAGAGGAGACCCCGAATCCCCGGTGTTGTCTGACATTTGGATCCCTTTTTGAGAGCGTTTCCACCCCCCCCCCTCCCCCGAAAACTTGTCTTTCAAAAAATCGAGGTGCGCGTTATCTGGCTATGTGGTGGTGAGGGGCGCAGTGTATGTGTGTGTATGTGTGTGTGTGAGAGAGATAGATAGAAAAAGAGGGGGGAAATAGCGCAAATCTTATCTAAAGCACCGGTTGGAAAAGATGATGATGGCCGGTGGTGTCGGAGCAGCCGTGGATCATAACGGGATATACTCAAATCCTAACCTCCACAGCCTGCAGCAGCCCCATATGGACGCTGATAACGCGGACTCCCGCAAACGACCGCTGGAAACTCCGGCTGAGGAGGCCGGCTGTACCAAGCGCACCAACACTGGAGGTAAGAAGGATGCATGGACAAGAAGCAGCTTATTCTCATCATCAAGTCCCCAAAAAATCTGCTTCTCTAGAAGGCTCTGCGTGCATTGGTGGAAGTGTGAGAACAAACACATGCCTCCACTGCATGCAGAGCAAACCACATGCAGCATACAAAAGCTGATCCGAGCTGCACATTAGGCTGGAACATGCAGCACCTGTGCACTTGGCACTTTGAAACACTGACTGTGTTTCATATGGTTGTTACTTCATAAGCTGTGTGTATCCCAGCAGGGAGATGAAGGCAGCCTGACTGAGAAAGTGGCTTTTTTTGTAGCTTTGAATGTTGAACCCAGTCACCTCTTTGCTTCACATCTGGGGGAGTGTGTGTGTGTGTGTGTGTGTGTGTGTGTGGTGGGGGGATTGAAGTATTTCATTCAGCAGATAAGTGATGAGTGTAAGTGTGTAGAGGCTTTAAGATTACAAAGAAGGAAAACAGAAGTATTCACAGTGAGTGTTGTTGTGGCTGCACACTCAGGCAGGGATTCCCCAACGCTGTGTCTTGTGCAGACGCCAAATATAAATCTGCATTTTTTTTCCCTGAGCAACACTTTGTGAGGAGGGCCTTTGTTGACAGACGAACTGTGAGTTATGGTTAATGTGGAACAGAAGCTATTAAATAAAATGAGTCTCTTCTAGTACGACCATCCTGTGAATCAGTAGAGAAGTCAAACATCTTGTTGTGAGGCCTCTGGACCCCTGAAATTTGGGAAGCACTTACCTAGAAACCTTGGTTCAATACAGGTCATTCCTCTTTGTCTCACACTGAATCCATTAGCGTTATAATGTAATACCTTAATGGCCTAATAACTCAGAATACAAGGTGCACAACCTAAAAAGGTATTCACTCTGATGCTGGACAGTTCAGTGAACATGAAAAGTTTTTGTGAACAAGAAATAACTGAGCTGTTTTGTTCACTTTAGATGGATTTTAGTGGGATATTCTTTCTGATTTAGGGCAGGGAGCACTGGAAAGGAATGAAGCTGATTTATAGTTCCCAAATGAACACTGGCAGGAGTTAAGTTTGTGGGGTTTTTTTAAGTCAAAATATGAGATTCAAGTACAAAAACCAACAGGTGAAATAGATTTCATCATCATTTTAACTAGTGTAAACCTTCTCTGAGTCACCTAAAAGGCATCCTATAAATAAAATGCATCATTATTAAAAATCATACAACCCAGTACATATAATAAGGTACACACTCATCACCATTTGTAGCCTAGATTCCTATCAATCTCAAGTTATTTATAGGTCGCATGGTGAGCCAAACTTCAGCATCTGTTTAGTATTTATGTTAGACTGTCATGATGTTTGCCATACCAGCGTGTCTCAACTGTTAGCACACTGTATGATGGTACAATTACTCTTCTGATATAGTAGAATGTCATCTAAAAACAATGTAAATGCTCAACAGACAGAGCTGTGAGGCATAGCGGTAGTCCAATTAGGATCTTAGGTGGTAAAAAAAAAAAAGTGCTTGGTTCCGTCTGTGCCTACTCAATAACATATTTGATATCAGAAGCACGTCACAGAAAGCAAAGGGAGTGGTGAGAATAGTGTGAAGTACTTGGTGGTGGTGGTAGTGGTGGTGGTGGTGGTGGAGGGCGGATAGGGTGGGGGGGGGGGGGTGCAGGTGCAACACTGCAGCGCCATTTTAGTAAATTGATCCAGATTTCTTTATCTGGAACAGAAATGGTGGTAAAGTATCAACAAGGAGTTGTGTGCACGCTCGCTTTATTACTCATCAGTAAGATGTCGAGTGAGTGCAGCAGTGAGGATGACGGCTGATTCTGTGTATGTGTGTGTGTGTGTGTGTGTGTGTGTGTGTGTGTGTGTGTGTGTGTGTGCCAGCTACTCTACATCTTATTTTCAGCTATTTTGATTGTTCTGGTCTGCAGCTCACAGGGACCACTTATTTAATAACTTAAATGTTAATTAGACATCCATGGAGAATAAGCTGTTTCTTCACCATATGTTACCGAAATGTTCTTTTGTCTGTCTATACACCCTGTCACTCCATGAGAGCAGCATGACACCCTATTTCCAACAGTATGAGTGAGTCTTTGCTGCACCTTCCAGAAATGTCATTTCACCGAGGCACATAAGGACCCTTGTGGCACCAGGCAGTGTTTTAGAGCAGATTCAGCCCCCCCCCCCCCCATATGTCCTCCATTAGCACCCCTAAAAACCACTAGAACAAGAAGGTCACATGGTGTTCTAGCTTCAAGGAGAGTTTTCGCCCGTTCAGCTGCAGCACAGACACTCCACCGTTCAATTTCCAGGTGATACGACCGGCCGGATGGTGTGAAATTGCATATGGAGAAATCTTAATAAATACAAAAAGAATACATCATTCAGAAAGACAACTAACACATCTGACATTTCTATAATGGTATTACACACAATTTACCAGCTGTGACTCCTGTGTTATCTAAAGCTGTCTCTGTATCACAGCCGCATCGTGCTTTCAGAGCCTGGAGATGCACAATTAACTGTGCATTGATGAAAAAGCAATATTTGAGACCAGCAATGTCTAACAGGGAGCTGCCTTTTTTTTTTTCTTCCTCTGGGGCAATGGTGTTCAAGATGGCTTCCTGAAGCTGAAACCACTTTAAAGTAAAGATTTAAAAAATAAAGGTTAAGATTATAATCATTTAATTGTATTATAGGGCCTTTAAAATGAGGTTTAGTATTGATTTTACATACAGGCTCTTCATTTGTAATGTGAAATCTGGTTTGTGCTTAATCATTTCATGCTAAAATGACTTAAATTGAAGCCTTACTTCCCTTTAAAATCTAAGTGAAGTAATGGCAATATGCACTAATAAAGGCCATTATAACTGAGGCTTGATAAAGCTGATTGAGAACCACTATTATGCAATTACTACATGAGTATTTCTCATACCTGAACACTTGTGTCATGTAGTAAATCTAAAGGCTTTATGTTGCTCTTCAAAATCACTATAAACGTATTTATTCTGAGGGATATATCACATTTCTATGGTTCAATTTAGCATAGCATTTTCTCAAAAGTGTAAGCATATACAGCAGCTCTATGATAACACTTCTTCAGAATAAAATGGCAGCCAATCTGTGATGCTGATGAGTCTCTAATTTGCCAAAAAAGTGCACATTTTTGTAGCTAATTCGGACTAGACCACTCCCTGTGTGCATCTTAACATGAAGTGCACATTCAAACCATTTGTGACTCCCACACAAACCAGATGTTTTATAAGTATGCACTCACCGTGCGCTTTATGTAATGTGTTTTAAAATCAACCTCCCGTTTCATATGATCTGCATGCATTATGTGTTACATTGTAAACCCGCAGCCTGTCTGGCAATAGTGGTAGACAGTCTGATAATCCTCAGCCACCCCTGTAATCACCAACCCCTTGACTATGTCTGATATTGATCACGTTATTCCTACCGAACTGATCATTAACATGACTGGCAGTTGCAACAAAGAGAAGAAAGCCTGCGCTCTTTCAAAGCTGAGCCCCTCGTTGTGCATTACGAGCCGTGGACACTGAATGAGGGGAAATCACTCTTCTTTTATCTGCGTTGCCCTTCTCTCCTCAAAATGAACATCTTTCATTCATTTCTCTTTCTAATTACCCATACTCTGAGCCCATGTTGTTGGCAAGCACTCGCCTTCCAAAAGGTTGTGTGGCTGAGGGATTAGGTATGATCTCGTAATGTTGCTAATGGAAAGGTTGGCACAGGAATGTGAGCTGTGTTTTTTTTTTTTTTTTTTTTTTTTTTTTAATTTTTTTGGTGGGAAGGACACAGGTGCCCTTGCAGAGCGATGTGACGTGAGCGGACTGTGAATTTGCCAGGTGGCAGTGAAAGAGAGAATGAGAGAGAGGGGATAGGAATGAAGACAGAGAAAAGCGGAGAGAGAAAGGGAGAGATAGATAGACCATGAGAGGGAGTGGAGTCTACAGGGAGGCTGTGTATATATACTAGAGCATCTCTCAGTGAATGAGACTGGTAGAATTTTCTGGAAGTCATTTGCTCCTAAACCGAACGGGCCACGATGTAAAGGTTTGATTTGTGGATGAAAAAAAGAAGTTCCCTTTTTTTTTTTTTTTTTTTTTTACAGGTTCCCTGGAAAGCTCTATTAAATGAATCTGGACGCCCGTATCCACAAACAGACACCTACACACATGCACAATGCAGTCTCTGCACAAATACGCTCACTTAAGATACCTCTCGCTGTAAGATTTATAGGCGTAGTGATTGGCTTCATCACCCCCCTCCACCATTCTGCGGCACTGCCATTTGCAATAGTTGATGAGCCCCTCCGCCCTCTCAAACATGGCCGTCTAAGGGATTGGGGGTGGGGGAAAGGAGGAAAGGAGGGTGGGTGGCGTAAGGCACGCTGTCTCTGATCACTCCTCCTCCACCTCCTTCATCATCTGCTTATGTTATCCATACACCTCTTCAGCCACTATTGAAGGTCACTTTACATGCTTTCCCATTCACGGCTAAAGCCCGCTCTCCTCAGCCACTTCACCTTTGTCACTTTCCACTAAAAAAAGTGAGTGAATGGACTGCCATACTTTATAGTGCTGCGTCAAAAGAGGCGGAGTAGGGGAGAAAATTCAATTTTTTGGGACCGGCATCAGGAGGCGGGGACATGACGTGGCGGAGGGAGGAGGCTACCGATTGGCCAAGCGAGGTGTCAGTCCTGCGCGCTGCTGCAGACGGACAGGCCACTCGATGAATATGGATGAGAGCAGTGAAAAGGGTGATGCGGCAGGGAAGACCCCCCCCTTCAAACCGATGCAGGCTTGAACAATGCGTGCCGTCTTTCACTGAAAACACTGAGAGCCTGCATTAGCATTTTCTCAGACAATTGAGGCTCTGGCCAGCTGCAGGCATGGCTCCGATGCTGCGGTGAAATCTCTTTTTCTGCACCCACTGATGAATTAGACCTCGGTGAAAAAGGTCGACTGGCCGCATTCCTCAACACTACCATTGCACCTATGCCTAGGCTAATGTTAAGATACCCATTAGAGATTGTGCCCCGGCATTGATGGCGATCTGACAGAGGACTTGAGAACCAGCAGATCTCAGAATGGGTAAGCCTCAAAACTCTTTATGTCTGACTTGTTGAATTTATCCGTCATGCTAGACGACATGTAATTTCACACATCTAAGGCTCATTTATCCATTATTGCTCATTTTTGTTCCATCGTCCTTGCTGCCTGTCAGCAGCAGGTTAGTCCATTGAAATGCAGAATGGGTACAGGGGTAGTGGGAAGGAGGGAGGACGGTCACAAGGCATTTCCTCCTGACCCACCCCCCTTGAGTGACTTAACTAAACACATTTGGCTCAGCGTCCGTGTCTCTCCTCCAAGCCATCCTTCCAGTATTGGAAGCAGGGGTTTGAACTAACACCCCACTGGCTCGGTTTCCCAATGTGCCCCACTGCTCCTGTTCCCTGGCGGATTGCAGCAACAGATTGCCATGTTTACTCTACCACATGACGCCATTAAAACCTGTTACTGTGATCTCAGACACTAGAACGGAATTAATTATTTACTAATGACAGCAAACGTGGCTGTGAGGGCGATGGAGGGAATCTTAGTGGCTTCCTACCCTGCTGGGTTTACTCCGGGGTTGAGGATGAGCAGAAAGTTACGCAGTGGGTTTGGGCTTGTCTGTCAACAACAGGTCTTCGGATGTTTGGAATCTGCAAATCAGCATCATTCAAATGAAATTGTCTGTGTGTGGCCACGGTTTCAGATGTGTTGTGATAGTAGGGAGGGCTCAGGAGCTTTACGGCAAATGTGTCAATCATGCATGATCTTTATTCTTTCACCAAGGTCATTTTATTGTTATTCGTTGTGAGAAAAGCGGAGAGCTGACTGCAATATAGCAAGAAAACCTCTAAAATCAGACAATGGCCAGAGATGAATAGAGATGGATCTGAGATGTCTGTCTAATGGTTTATCTCCTATTTCTTTTTTTTAGGATGTTCTCAAATAAATGACCAGTACCTGACATTGCTAGCTTTCAATAGTGGTGTAAAATGTAATTTCATGTGTGTGCGTTCACGTGAATGCAGGTATAACGTGTTCAGGGTTTTTTTGGAATTGTCTCCACAAAGCATTGTTAATTCATGTGAATCGAAAGTGAAATGCCATTAACAGTCATGTCATTGTCTGCATATTTGTCAGAGCCATTGGTTATGGGTGATGTGCACGAAAACAAGCCTGTGTCTGAATGGAACATGAGGGGCATATTAATGCAATAAGGAGAGGGGCTAACATGTTGGCTGTGAAATTCCTTAATGTCACAGTGCCATGTTCATTCACATCTGACTCTAATGAGTGCATTAGTGAGGCAACAGGTTGGTCTCCGTGCAGGGCGGTCCACCTCCATCCATCCGTCTTTCCTCCCCACCACGCCAGTCAAGCCCCCTTACATTCGATACCCTCCATGACACATAGGATGCAGTGACATGATGACAGAACTCTGGCATCCGCGGTGGAAAATGTAAAATCTGTATCACACCATGCTTAAAAAAAAAACATATAAGAAATCTCGTCAAAGATGGACAGTGGCTTTTTACATCTCTAGCCCGCTCGAGTGACGTCACCCTTGAGGCAGCTGAAAAGGATCGAACATGACGTCATTGCATCGAAATCAGCATGCAGTAGAGATGATTTGTACCAGAGCTTTAGTATAGTAAATACGCACCTGTACCAAGTGTTTGCCATGACATCATGGATATAATATTTGGGATTCATTGGGGAATCACAGCCGCTTCACATCTATAAATACAATATTTTTGATGCGTTGTTGCCTCGTTTCGGCTCTTTAATTATATTCCGAACTCAATATGTGGTTGATTGCTTTTTACTAGATTAGCGCACTCAATGTGATCAGAGTATTCTTGGACAGACACTTTTCCCACCTTGGTGCTGATTAGTTCTTAATTACCATTGTAGGGAAGGAACTTTCCCAACTCAAAGGAGAAACATGTTGGGTTGCAAATTCTTCAAAGTGACGTGCTGTCAATCACTGATTGCTACAAGCCACTGTAAGCCACAGAAGCCCCCTCCAAAATGGTGGAGCTTTAGACCATCTTGGCAGTATATCCTTTGAACAAATCTGTGGGATTGGTTCCCATATGCTCTTCACACGTCTGTTCATTACTAAGGATCGCTCTGTATTGGCATTCATGGACTGCAAAGATAATGACTTTGTGTGTTTGCATTTAGTCCTTTGTGTGTGACTTTCTTTCTCAGAAAATACAGGACAGGTTTCGCATTCAGATTGAACTATTAATTCGACATTCCTTTTATTCATGAGCGAGGGATGATTAGTAACGCTGGACCCGGCTTTGTATTTAGACAGAGGTTGCTAAAACTCCTTGAAAACAGTTAAAATTAGACCTCTGCAAACTGGAAAGGAGGTCATCATTTACTCTACAAGAAATCTGGGACAGGACACAGAACATGTCACCAATCTCTAATAAAATGTGAATGTACCGAAAGCTACAAAGAATCCCTCTCTCAAAAGGCAAAATCGCCTTCTAGATATCCTCCCTTCACCAGGGGAATACAGACACAAAATGATATCATGGCCTTTCCCACATGTATGTCAATGCTATGTATTCCCGTTGTGAATTTTTTGCTTGTTCAGGGTATTGGGGGCTGGGCACCAGTAGGGTGTATATGATGATGTGCAGAGCTTCTTTACGAGATGTAACCCTTTCCCACTTTGTGTGTCTCTCCCACAGAGGAGGGTGAGTACTTCCTGAAGGTGCTGATCCCCAGCTATGCAGCCGGCTCTATAATTGGCAAGGGCGGCCAGACCATCGTACAACTGCAGAAAGAGACTGGAGCCACTATTAAGCTGTCCAAATCCAAAGACTTTTACCCAGGTAAGAAAAAAAAACAATCATTAGAATCAATGAGCGTTAAGGCAAATATATGAGAGGAGGCGTCCGGCTCATCGCCTGTCTGGAAGAGTGATGCTTTGGTGCAGGAGAGCATTTGATATGTCCTCTTTATTTGGCTTCTCGTGAATGATTGCGGTCCATTTTAATCACACACCAATCATAAACACTTTGAACTTGATTATCTTTATGTCATTGAGGGACTAAACATGTATGTAGATGTTGCAGCTGTCAGATGCAGCATTCAACACTGCAGGCAGTTTCAATTAAGATGTCGGTCTAGCAGGTTATACCTTTCAATGCAGGTATTTTTTATATAAGTGTTCTTCATTTTATGTAAGCACA
The DNA here is from genome assembly GCF_027409825.1 of Scomber japonicus. Classification (NCBI taxonomy): domain Eukaryota; kingdom Metazoa; phylum Chordata; class Actinopteri; order Scombriformes; family Scombridae; genus Scomber; species Scomber japonicus. Next base: position 27,068,696 of record NC_070590.1, on the reverse strand, counting down.
TTAAAAGAACACACACACACACACAAAAATAAAAGGAGAGCAAATTCGACAATGCGGAGGGCATGTAGCGTCTTCCGATAGCATTAATTGTGCAGGAGAATCTCACGCTGAAATGGCAACAGGAGAAGGATGCTCATGCAGGCTCGGTGACCCCTATTTCATGGAGGTCAAACCTAAACCGTCTTATCCTCCCGAACACAAACGCCTGAGTCGTAGAGGAGTCTGGGTGTTTGTCCTTCATGCCTCAGAGGAGGCTTCAACCTGCTGAAAAATAACAGGTGCTGAGCGTCTCGCTGCTTATTAGCTCCAGATGTTTTCTGTGATAACTGTTGCAAGCAAATAATCCCCATGTAGTGGTACAGTATAAGTTTTTACTGTAAATATATTTAGAACATATACATACACCTCTAGACAGGAAATTCATGACCTATGAAATATGAGTAGTGCAAAATATGCATGTGAGAAATACTACAGATGTTTCTTAAAGTATAAGGTTCACAGTTATCTGATCTACTATAAAATAGCTAAAAAAAGGGTTCTAAGCTTTTAAAAAAAAGGGGGGGGGGTTAGATTATATTTAATGTAGAGCACAAAATATTCAAGTACATACAGGAAGAATGTACAACGTGGTTCAAATTTGAGCTGTTCCTTTGGGAGTTACATGTGATATATTGGACTGACTGAACCGTGGCAAAGAATTATGGAGCGCTGGGGAAAAGGAAAAGAAGGATGTGCTAGTAAATATTTTTCCTGTACTTTTTCTTCCACCATGTTTCTGCTCAGCCATAATGAAAAGACACGTGTTCAGAGGGCACGGCTCAAAAAGTCTCCACTCGGGAAGCCAAAATGTGTTTAAGGGAATGAATTATGGTTACTTCATTGGCTTAGAAACAAATGAAAGGAGTTGTATGTATCTTTATTTCTCCTCTTTTGGATTGTGGATGTGTTCATAGGCCACCACCTGCTCTGCCCATCCCCCTACTCATTATCGTGATGAGTGAGGAGTTCAGGGAGAGAGTGCTGGCAAGGATTTGATTGGGTGGTTGTTCTGGCCCACACAAGTAAAACGAAACGACTGCTACTGTACACCGCACAATAGCTCAGAGTGTCGCTCTCGAAGTCAGTGGAGGCTGAAGCTTTAAAAAATAAAAAATAAAAAATCTCAATTGGTCCAGTTGATTTAAGTATGGACCACATAGTGAAGTTTGTAACACCACTGTAATAGAAAATTCTGTCCTGGATTTTCAAGGCGGAAAGTGCAGCTACATGTGTTTTACCTTCATTCGGTGTTGAATCAGCTGCCGTTTTCGGGCTAATATAGTATACTAATGCCATTCCACACAGTTCACGCCCCCATCCATCTCTCATCCCACGACAGCCTGAGCACACTCCAACGACAGCACAATATCACACACAAGAGAAATCAAGGGACAACAACCGGTGCAGCCATTTTCTTCTGCAAATCCTCTCCGTGATGGCTCAGTCTGAGACTCCCACCCACCTCACGTCTCCCATCCGTCAGTGTAAGACATGCAACCATGAATTCAACAAAGAAAAAAAAAAGAGAAAAGAAAAGTCTTGATGGGAACTGTACAACTGGGCCCTGCTGTGGCGGACTGAGATGAATGAGTGGAGATAGTGAAGGGTGTGGATGATGCATGATTGTATGTGAGCGAGGGGACAGGGGGGCAGGCCCAGAAATAGCCTGTTTCAATCTCTCTCTGTGGACATGACCCCTCTCCCAGCTGTACTCAAGCTGCTCTAACACAAGCCAAGTTTCCTCTTTCCTCCTCCCCACTCACTGTTTCTCTCAGATTTGGTTCCTGGTAGTTGGGAAAGTTCAGGCCAGATGACATCATACTTCTCTTAAAATTTTGCTTGCCTCTTAACACATGGGCGCTGACTTTTTTTTTTTGTGTGTGCGTGTGCGTGTTTTATTATTTGGTTTGAACTCATCTGAACTTTCGCATGACTGAATTACTCGAGCCTCCATAAATGCAACACGCCATGCATTCACCCACTCGCACCACGCATTCAGCACATACACACACCTCCTCACACCTACTTAAATACATCCGCATATTTAAGCAGCTGCATAGAGAGCTGTGGGAGTTCACGAATTGAGCATAAACTTCGAAACAAAACTTCAAACCCTTTTGCTTTGTTGCAGCTGGACTCCGGCCAAGTACATGTATTGAGTTACTTTGTACTGCATGAGCAGATTGGTTGTTGTGATGTCATAGAAACATTGGGTGTATGTTTTCCATTACTTATCATTCAAATATGAATGACAATATGTGACCTCATGCTGGAAAACATCACTATTCCTGAGAGTATAAGATGAGGCATTTGCTTCAAAAAGAAGGCAAACAAACCGTGGTAAAAGCTGACTTTGTTCATTTTCAACCATATCTGTATTGGCAGTAAATCCTCACCAATGCTCACTATAGGTCAGTATCACTACTGAGTAGGATGACGTGATGGGCGGGGATTTCGAACTAATGGAAACAACAGCTTTTATTTTACCCCAGATTTATGTCTGTGCCTCCAGAAGCAGAGCAAAGCCGTTCAACTTCCACAAGAAAGAGTTGTTAGACCACTCTGAATTATTCCTGTGTTATGAGGCGCTCATGTTGTGTTGGAGATGTTTTTTTTATGATTCACGCACGTTATTGGAGGTGTTGCTACTGCAGTTTTTGTGATTGGGAAAGAGGTCTGTCGATTAAAGGAGCACTCCACTACTTTTACACATGGAGGTCAGTTTACTCGTCACAAGGAATACTACTCAGCCTGTGAAAACAGTTCATGATGAAGTCATTACTTTAGATGATGTCATTATTCTGGGCTTAGAGACTACAAATTTATAACAGAAGCTTGTGTTACAGAGCGGGGATGTGGAGTTGAAAGATGAGTCAGTCAGGGAGGGTCTCGTGAAACATCTTATTGACTTGCACTGAAGGAAATGTAAGATGCATTGTTTTTAGCTCTTGACCCATTCTAAGGACTAAAAGTCAGGACATGTCACCATCTGTAGCTTTCATTCTGAGCTTTTTTAACCTGTGAAGTCCCCCAACTTTATAAAAGTGGAATAATAACTTTAAATAATGAATATTACCCCCAGACTAGCTCTGCTTACTAGTTACCATGAGCAGCCATGAAGCCACTTTTAGCGCCTATAACTTTGGAAATAAATTGCTGACCATATACAAACATAGTGATAATTCCTTAATGTCCCAGCTCCTTTATTTAGCTTTAGGGATTTAAGAAGATGAATGCCTGCTAGTACCAGCTTGGGACAATTACAAGTTTATCAGGACTCCCGAAGTAGAGATGAACTATATTGTGTTTCTCCTACTCGCTAATAAAACAGTCACATGCTGAGTCACTATGTTGGCCGACATTTTTTTTAAGACTTCCTTGCTGGTGTCAGTTGAGTATTGAGTATCGTTAGCAGCACACGGTGCAAATGAAATAAAAATTTGCATGGTCACGCAGCTCGCTGTTTACAACCAAAGTGCCTCATTTGCTTTAAATTAGTGCCAGCTGAATTGCAATTCCTTACTACATACAAATCACTATCACTAATGTTGACAGTGCACTATCTTGGCAGCGAGTTAACAAGGAGAGAACGTGCTTCACAGGAAATGATACAAGATGTGCACCAGCTTGGCATCAATAACCGTAACCTTGGAAAATAAGGAAATGTCTGCACATGTTGTCACTGGTCACAGCTAGCATCAGTATACAGGACGAAGCTAAACCTGCTGAAATGATTGCACACTGCACATTCACTGTACGCCAATGTATCCTCACATGCTATTGGTTAACAATGACACATGACCAGCTGTGTTTAGTTCACATCATCTTGTTTTAATCATGTCTGCTTCTCATCACAAGTTTCAAGCCTTCCTACCATTTAATTTATTTTTTGGTATTCCTGATGTGTATTACTACATACTTATAGTTAGTTCCAATGGCTGAATATGTGTTAAATGATACACCTATTCTATAATTTTCTTATTATCAACAAATCCTATGAAAGGACCTGAATATATATTATTCTTTGGCTCCATTTTTGTGAAAAACAAACAAATATACTAAATTCATCAGGAAGCCACACTGTTGCACTGGCTGATATCTTTATTACCATGAATACACAGTTTATTTTGAGTTGAGCCATCCTGCTTCCATAAATATTCAATAGAGCCCCAAATGTGTATTAATCCACAGCTGAAAATAGTCCCCCAACAAATGCAGTATTTCCTACTGTTTGAGTGATGTTTGCTAGACTCTACAGTGCTCAGCTGTTTTGGAAATGACTGAGCCTTTATTTCTTAAAACAATGAAATAATGTATTTGTGACCCATTTTTAAAGATTTACGTCTTCAGTGGGAACAATAGGGCTTAGGGCTGAAAGCTACAGACAGGCTGGGGAAGTCACAAAGTATTGAGCGATGGACTAATGCTTAGCTGCCTTATCCTTCAAGGCCCTTCAAATGATAGTCCAAAGGTTATGTGTAACACCAAACAACTGTATTTCTGAAACTCTGATCAAAGTCTTATCCTGGAAAACTGCACTTTGTGTCAGTGTTTCTTGTAAAATCCCCGGTGTATTTTAATGCAACACAGACATTAGATCCTACATTGCTGCAGTACTAAACGATGCCATCTATTACTCCAAATGGTCCCATAGAATCCTGTTTTTGCCTACCATTTACAAGTTAGAGGCATTATTTGTTTGTCTGCAGCTTATTAGGACCAGGTACATGCAGTGAAGAAAAAAACAGTCTTTAATGTAATGTAATGTTATGACTTATTTTTAAATGGCAGGAAAAGTCATCAGCGTGAGCAGCTGTTTCTGTGTTTTTCAAATACAGCACTAGTGATTACTGGAAACTTCTGAATAAGGTGTGATATAATATAAAAAATCCAAGAGGCTGTTTGTGATTAACTTGATGTAAATGGAACACTACAAATAATCCCTACATTTACAATGATTGTTTACCTTTTAGAGAAACATATGGCAACCATATGGCAACAACTTGATTTCCAAACAGTCACATTCAAGCATGATTTGTAGTGTGAATACTTACTTCACAAATCTGTGAATGTGATGACAGTTCATTTATGTGAGACTCTTTATGTGTGGCATACTGGCAGTGAATGAATCAGACAATGGATTTGGACAATGTAAGTCAGAGGCAGCTGCTCGTCTAGCTGCAACTAGACAGAAATCTTGAAACTTTCTTATTGTGGAATCAAGATAGAAAACCTGAGAGTCATTGGTCTCTTGGGCAAAGCTGAAGGCTGAGATGTGTTCTCTCAGGGGCACTGACACAATTCTCTCCCCTCCTGCCAACTAGAGGAGGAGTTAACTCTTGCTGCAACTCAAAGCCTATAGCACTTCTTAAGACATGTGTCATCTTTAAAGAGAGACAGAAGGCAAAAGCAGATGCGCAAAAATACAGGAAGTGAAAAGGGAGGAGATTCTAAATGAAGCACATCATAGTTTCATGTCGTCTTTAAGGCATCTCGTCTGTGATAACAGTTGAAGTCACTAGTGCAGAGCCTGTTCAAAATGTGCCTGTTCCAGTATTGCTGCCTCAGTGCATAGAAAAGTTAATACAGTGGATGTGAGACATGAATGAGTTGTATATACAAACAACATGAAAGAAACTAACATTCTATTATATGTGTTAAATCCCCTAAGTGCAAAATTTCTCATTTCAAGTATAATGAGGGCTTCATTTCAAAATAAAATACCTATCAGAGTTTTTGAAAAAACGTGTATCCTAAAATAAAGTGGATCCATCATATTGGGCTCTTAGATCATTTATTTTCTGTGGCTTCAATTCTGATCATTTGCTCAAAAGCTTTGTGATGACATGAGACATATTGGTTTTGAACTGCCTTTGGGATATAGCCTGATAGTCTGTCCATTCTTGATTAAAAGCTCAGTTTGTGCTGTTTGCTTTCCTCTTTTCGGAGCACGTCGCCATGTGAGAAAAGGTGTTCTCTGACTCACTGTACAGCTCTGATCACTAGCTGTGCTAATGCTTATGATTTTATTATAATGGACTCAAAAAAAAACTGAAACATACATTTATTTCGGGGAAAACAACTCATGCAAGGACTATATTTGATTGTTACGCACGTCATTTAGCCAGTTCCAGTTAAACCTTCTGTAATTTCCAAATCATCCATTTTAATTCTGAGTAAGAATATCCACTCACACTGATCCAAATTCATTTCAGATACAGAGAAATGCTCCATTCCAGCAGCAGAGGACGGTCACCACTTCAACAGCCCGTTCTTACCTCACTCCTGGACAGCATACACAGTGCTAACACACACACAGCCCAACAGCTCACTTTTCGCTTGTTTATTCACAGTTTATTTATATTAAACTTGTCCAAATGTAATTTTTTCCAATGGTAAACATAAAGACAATTCTTTGAACCATTGTGTAATACTTGGTTTGCCAATCTTTTTCCACGTTAGAGCTATCACTCTCTTTGCTTGTAATATTCCCATATTTCTAAAGATTTTTTCAAAGTGATTTATGTTATGTCCTACAGGATATAAGCCCAGAAGGAAAAATTTGGATTCCATCACTAGTCTAATTGATAAAATCTCCTGTATTATTACTCTAACCTCTTCCCAAAATTCCTTTATTTTTGGAAATGACCATATACAGTGGAACAATGTGCTCTTATCTTCTTATCTATTACAGAGGTCAGGAATCTGCACATTAAATTTTTCGTAAAGTTTTTCTGGTGTAATGTACACTCTCATGAGCCAATTACTCATGTCCAAATTGCACCAAATTCAATACTGCATGTCCTTGGGTCCCCAGCAATATATCTGCACATTTTGAAGAAGATCGGATAAACAGTAGTTGTGAAAAGTGACAAACACACAGACACACATACAGACAGAGACTCCTTCTTTTATAGTTAGATACAGCATTGTCCCTGCCTCAGGATAAACTATTATACTGACCCAGCAGCAGCACAGTCACTCTTTGAAGAGCTTTCTGGGTGCAGAGATCTTTAACTAGAGCTTACGCTACCAAGTAAAGTAAAGGGACTCCCCAGCACTGAATGTTGGAAAAGTGAAGAAAAGGAAATGATTACTCAGGGCAGTATGTCTTCTAAGGATGGGTTGCATCACTCAACATGGCCTAGTTTATCATTTTTTGAGAAATCAGTGCAAACCCCAGTTTTTTTCTGTTTCCCTTTGGTGTAGGACATCATAATATTTTTGACCAAAGATTTTGATGTCAATTTTGCAACAATATTGTAGGGATGACTGTTAGTGCTTTTACAACAAATTTACATAATTAGATTTTTGATAAATAATCATCAGTAATGTGAATATAATGACTAAGTAGGTAAATGCAAATTCAGCCTTTCAAACCAGGAATAGACAACACTTATGCAATATCACAATATTCAATTGATATAATATCAATATATTTCTCTGCCCTATTCTGCTTCAATTAGCTTTCACATACAAATTGGTTCCAGCCTGCTCATATTTGATATTTTGTGCATGTTGTTTGTATCCTGGTAAAAGCATTTCATACACAGGAATTAACATCCTTTCACCATTCACTCCAGCAGAGTCAGTGTTAATAGGAACAATAGGAGATAACACCCACTGTTTATCTAACAACATACCCAGCATTTTCTGTGAATATCCACCTTATCCGGTGCCGAGAAGCTGCTTTCATTTGATTAATGATTGATATAATGAATTGTGCCTTTATAGGCAGGCTTCAGTCTGTCACTTTGTCACTTCAAGAATGACGGGCAGGTGCAGTACAGTAACACAAAGTGGCACCAACTGTGCTTCTGTGTGCTTTGAAAGAGATTGAATCCATTGGCTGTTTATTTGACTTTGTGTGTTATACATATTATGATTTGTTTTGGTTTCTTGCAGTAAAAATAATATCTTAATGTAAGGAACTAAGGTCTGCTTTTTCCTCCATTTTGCACCCTAATTAGAGTCCAAATGCTCTTTTTCTGAGATGCATGGACTGACCTGCTGACTATTCAAATCAATTATTAGGCTTGTCTTTGGCATGAAGGTAATCATGCCTGACTTTGACTAATTTCCCTAAAACAGCTGATAGATGGCTAAAGGACATATACAGATGCCTTTAACACCCATTGTTGTCATTTGAGATGCAATTAATTAAAATACAAGTGGAAATGCCAAGGATGAAGTAGAGCAGAGCCACACAAGATGACCTTATCAGGTGGTCTTTCCCACTCTATCATGGGGGCAAAATGTCTTTTCTCTCATTACCTTATTTGTATTATTCAAATTTATGCCATCTTCTAAAGTCATCAAAGAAAATCTGGAGTCATTTCATGTTCAACTTCAACCAAAGAGTTGTAAAATGTAAAAAGAGAGCAAGGCAGGGAGGTTGCTACAAAAGGGAGAGTGTTTTAAAAATCGTGCATAAAGGACTCGCTGTTGCATCACCTGTTTCCACGGCTCGGCCCCTTTACCATGGCAACGGAATGCCGGTTGGGTCGTCAATGTGGGTGTAGAAAAAAAAGCCTAGAGGAGGAACAAGTGTGTGTGTTTAGTCTATAAGAGCTGCAAGGCAAGGAAGGCTCAGTATTACAGCACTGAAAGAGTTACATCACTGAAGAGGAATCCTTCTCCCCCCCTGTGGCTCGCTAACCAAGCGCGCCTCTTTCTTTCAGCTGTTTCTCTGTTGATTGTGTAAATGGAGGAAGCAAGGAATAGCTTAGTAATTGGGTCTCTTTGTGAAATGTCAAGACACAATTTTCATTGCCAAGACATCTTAATATAAATGTACATTTTTGTCCGGCCGTGAGCAAATCCTTCAAATCTTCTCGCCAAGTATGCACTCAGAGCACATTAGAGGTGACTGATCACTTGTGTTTGTCTTTTACCTCCTCTCTCAACACAGGAACAACAGAACGTGTCTGTTTGATACAGGGTACAGTCGAAGCCCTCAATGGTGTCCACAACTTCATTGCGGAGAAAGTCCGCGAGATGCCCCAGAGCGCCCAGAAACCAGAACCAGTCAGCATATTGCAGCCACAGACCACTGTCAACCCCGACCGTGTCAAGCAGGTGAGATACTGCACTGTCACTAGGGTCATGAGTGTGTGTGGTCATAATGTTTTAGGAACAGTTCATTTCCAGGACACCTTGTTTATAAGTCGTCAGCCTTACTTGTTCTCTGGGCCACGACCCACAGTCTGGTAGGGTCAGGAAAATGTGAGGGTATGTGGTTATTTTTACCTACAGTCTTTCATAGCGAGATAGAGCCGTGTGGCAGCTGCAGCCTAAACCCCTGGGATTAACAAATCGCTTAGTAAAGCGGGGGCTGGTATAGTACTCTGACTCAGTGAGCGATATCCTTCTTTCTGTTTACCATTTATGCTGTTAAATCTTTCTCCTATTACCTTTTTGTCGCTACTTTAATCTTTCTCTTTCTCTACAGGCTAAATTGATCGTGCCCAATAGCACGGCTGGGCTGATCATTGGCAAAGGTGGAGCCACAGTGAAAGCAGTGATGGAGCAGTCAGGGGCTTGGGTGCAGCTCTCCCAGAAGCCAGAGGGCATCAACCTGCAGGAGCGAGTGGTAACCATCAGTGGCGAGCCTGAGCAGAACCGCAAGGCTGTGGAAATCATAGTGCAGAAGATCCAGGAGGACCCTCAAAGCAGCAGCTGCCTCAACATCAGCTATTCCAACGTCTCGGGCCCAGTGGCCAACTCCAACCCCACCGGTTCCCCCTATGCTAACACGGCCGAGGTGCTGCCCAATGCAGCTGCAGCAGCCGCCACTGCCTCCAGCCTTCTAGGCCAGGCCGGGTTGACAGGAATGGGCGCCTTCCCTACCGCCATGTCCAGCTTCTCTGGCAATGATCTGCTGGCCATAACCTCAGCCCTCAACACGCTGGCCAGCTACGGCTACAACACTAACACCCTGGGCCTGGGCCTCAACCCTGCAGCTGCTTCTGGGGTCCTTGCTGCAGTAGCAGCTAGTGCTAACCCAGCTGCAGCTGCTGCGGCTAACCTCCTGGCCTCCTATGCTAGCGATGCCTCCAGCAGTGCTGGCCACCCTACAGGCCTCGGTGGGTTCTCCCTGGGTTCTCTAGCAGCTGCTACAGGGGCTTCCAATGGTTACCTAAATGCTTCATCCCCACTGATGGCCTCCTCCCTATTGGCAACAGAGAAGTTGGCGGATGGAGCCAAGGACGTGGTTGAGATTGCTGTACCCGAGAATCTGGTCGGTGCCATTTTGGGGAAAGGAGGGAAAACGCTGGTAGAGTACCAGGAGCTAACAGGAGCCCGCATCCAGATCTCCAAAAAGGGAGAATTCATTCCTGGTACTCGGAACCGTAAAGTTACCATAACAGGGTCGCCAGCCGCTACGCAAGCAGCACAGTATCTGATCAGCCAGCGGATCACTTACGAGCAGGGCGTGCGTGCTACCAACCCACAAAAGGTGGGCTAAAAGGAAAAAGAAGAGGAAAGAAGGAAAGGATGAAGACAGAGATAGAAAGGAATTGAGAGGGTCACGATGAATAGAAAAAAGAAACGTCCAAATATCTGTTCAATATTTCAGTATCAAATGAGAGAATCACAAAGGAGGAGGTGGGGGAGACAACCAAGATAAGTGTGTGTGATATGTGAATGTGTTTTTAGGACTGACGTCCTGATGTTTTTTAAAAGTTTGTGTCGAGTCCTTTTGACGATGGTGATCAGAGTAAGCTGAACTGGTCCACTGCCAAGCTGCAGATTCAAGGGTGAGGCCGCAGGGTTTCACCCTCCTCCAACACCTCATAGCTGTTTAATTTTCCTTTTTTTTTTTTTTTTAAGTTTTGGTTTTGTTGGTTTTTAATTTCAGTTGCAAACCTCAGCTCCCGGTGAGTTGAGAGTGTCAGATGAAGTTCCAGCCAGCTAACAGAGCTGTTTCTCAAACCTTGCTCTTTGTATACAATGCAGAAGGCATTGTTAACGGGGGAGAAGTTTTATGACAAGCACCTGAGGTCATTTCATTTTATGGGGAAGCAATCTGGGTATAATTTCTTTAAAGAAATCATATCTATGTTAACATATGTTGAATTCTGGCTCATATCATAATTGAAGTTTCTAAATTTGGGTATTTTATATTTTCATCCATTATTTATTGACATGGTCTCATTCAAACACAAATAGATTATTTAAACCTGTGAATGCAGGTTGATCTGAATGTAAAAACAATATTAGCCTATTGCTATTTTTTATTTACAGGGATCAAATGTTGTGTTGCAGTGAAAGAAATGTATAACTCAAACCCAGTCTGAACTTGACAGTTGCTGTCTGCGAGTATAGTTCAGGGGTTAAATAATCAATGTGAGAGGATAGAGGAGACACACAGGAATGTATAAATATATTTTACATGAACACACATAGAAAATGCTCCCACAAACGCACAAACACTGAAACATATTTGCATATTCAGTCATAGCTACAAACACACAAAAATACGTTAAACCCTTTCTTGGTGCTATAGGATTAGATTTATATCTCCTTTACCATGAAATCAGATTCTCTCTGGCGACTACTCTCTTTACTTGATTTAAAAAAAAAAAAAAAGCTGATGTGTCGTCCAGCCATTAGTAGCCCATTGGATCAGACCCAGCCTCTCACATAATGAAAAAGGATTGATTTCAGCATTTTGTGATGAATAGCAATCCAGTCTTAAGATTTCAAGTCCATCCTCGCTCCTTAATGCAGATCTTTTTTTCTTTTGTTTTTGTCTAAAAATTGGCCATACTCTCGATTTTACCTGACAATATTCTTGCCTTAGTCATTTGTAACTCCCAAGAATTAACTTAAAGCTCAGACTACCTTCTGCCTGAAGCAGTGTCTAACCAGTTCAGTTCGCAAAAGGGAACAAAGCACTACAACAGCATTTTGATAAGAAAAGGCTGTGTGAACCATTATCTGTGAACAAAGAAACTATTGCCTTTACATTAAGGGTACCAAATAGTCAAGAGACATACACTAATGAAAGGGAAGAAGAGTGACACTTGAAAAGAAGGTTCGGCTTCAGTTTTTCTGCGAGCCGTCCTTCTCAATTTGCATGACGACGACGACAAAAAAAAGAAGCATTCTGCAGTTCATTCAGGCAGCCTTTTATCGTTCCCAAAACACGATAATGCTCACTAACTTCGGGTGGAGCATGTAATAAAACATCACAAATATGTTTTGGCATCGTTGTCTTTTATGGGCAATTGTTGGTCTAATGCTGGGAGGCTAATTGTCTAGAGCATTTCCAAGCACTCGAAGATTACCTTGGCTTCCTTCTGTGCTGCTATCCATGGTGTTCATCCTGAGTACACTGGGTCTCTGAAGACTGCACTGTGAGACATTAAGAACACAATGTAAAGCGTGTCTGTCCCTGCCGCGGGGGAGGGGGGGGTTTGTGAGTATATTTTAATGTGCACATCTATGTCACATACACACACACAAAAAAAAACCTACCGATGACTGACAGAAGGGGATTTATCTTTCCACACAAGAGCATTTATACTCCAGCGTCTTGTGATGTTTCTGTCTGTTTACCGGTACCGACGCACTGCACTTAAATTAGCAGACGTTTTTTCCGATCAGCGAAACCACAAATTACCACCTACCACAATTTCCTGCACTGTATTCTCCAGTCCTAACCCCCCACCCCCTAACTCCCACCCCTTTACTCTAAAGACATCTTTCAATTGTCCCCATCAACCCAAGCTCTATGATCAGCTCCCTGAAAACACGGCTGTGAGGGTTGGTGCTGAGAAGTGTCCAAAAAAAAAAAAATCCTTTTTTTCCTCTTCTTTTTTTTGTTGCCTTCTTCTCTTCTTCATTTTCATAATTCATGCTTGAAAGTAACTGGATTCGAAGTAACTCTTTGTGTCTGAACATTAACGTGTTGGCGATTGCAACAGTGAGCCTTTCTTCCTAACTGAAATCTTTCCTTTCGCTATAAGTCTGGAAGTCTTCACAGTCATCCATAGCTCCGATCTGGCCACTAGTGAAATCATAGCGTAATATAATTTAACTGCCCAAGATTTTAGCATATAATAATAATAATATTAATAATAATAATAATAATAATAAGATACAAGCACAAAACAAGGGGATGTTTATCAATGCAACTGGACTGCTTGACTGCGTGGAGCTCCTCCTTCGAGGCTCTCCAATCAATACATTGTGCCAAATACTATTTCTCTCTGCCCCTCATTAACTTTCCTCTTTCTCTCAACATTTTATTCCCCCTGCATGTTGGCGTTTCCTCACCGTTCTTAGATTCCTCCTGTGTCCTAAATCCCTGTCTGTGCTTCCTCCTACACTGTGCTCTCTCCCCCTCTTTCTCCTTCTTCCTGTCTTGTCTTCTCATGGGCGGTGTGTTGGGTGTGCTGCTGGTGGGGAGTTATGCACTATAGGTCATGAGGGTATGAAAATATTTTCCCAGGCCGTAGAGTTCACAAAAGGCTTAAATGCACAGAAAACACCTGCCTCCAAAACTGTGACACCCACAAGACCAACCAGCAACGTTAGCTCAAAGTATCAAATTCCCTCTATAAGAAGAACAAGTAGGATTAGAAAGGTTTAGACCGTGAACTATGGCCTTTTAAAGGAAGATAACAGGTTTTTTTTTCTCCAAAAGAAGGCAGATCTTGGTTGAATAAATATTCATAGGTTGGCTGAACGAATGGAACTCACGTTTCAGCCTCTAAACAAAGCATAGCAAGGACAGAATGCATAAGATAGCGAAAGTAAGATGGGAACTTGTTTGTGACCTCAAGCCGAAACAATGACATCCTTTATGCATATCCTCTTATCTGAAAATGACTAGAATTCATTTCTGTGGAATACAATATGTCATGTCATATGATCTATATGTACTTTATTGTAGCTATTCTAGTTTGTAGTCCAAATGCAGTCCAGCGTTGTCGATACAATGTGAACTATGTTATATTTGTGTGGATGATGAGAGTGCCAACTAAGCCTGATTAAGATTAGCTTCGCGATTTGTTTGTGCATTATGATGACTCATCATCAACCGGTGGTGTCCATATTTCTGTCATTGATGATTTAGTTTGACAGTAAGAAAATGTAAAGAATATTGGAAGCAATATAGTAGCATGTTGTCCTGTTTTGTGTTTTATGTCTGTTGTATGAACCTTTGAAATTACTAAGATTTTGAATGAATAGGTTTACATGTACTTTTTGTAAGTTATGAAAATGCTGCTATTTGATAAGTAAACTATACAAAATATTTTAGTTGAAAAGATGTCTGGTCTGTTGATTAGAAACATGCTCTTCAAGGCTGGAGCATAAAACGAGGTGTATAGAATACTATACAGTATTGGTAAGATAGTAAAAGTAATAATAGACTCCATAGTACAACCTGTGCCAAACTAGACCTCCGCAGCTTCTGAAATTGTAGATGTGCGATCAAATGTTAGATATCAATAACTTGTTTAGAAGTGCTGATCAAGTGCCAATCAAACACTGTCTTTTAAGTTAAGAAAAGATAATCAAATACATTACTTAAGAAAACAAAGGACAAAGAACTTTTTGTGCATTGTTTTATCCCATAGGTACATAGAGTAAGAGTTAAAGATTGTGATTTTTATGGATCCATGTTGTTTTACACTCCATGCATCCCTTGTGTGTTTGTTTGACCTGTGGCTTAAGTACTGCTGTTTTCTCACAAATGTCTCTATAGGCCAGCATGGACTAAGCATAACATGTTATAAGCATTCATAACATAGCCATTAACAATCAAAAATGTGTTTGTGGAGTTAGGTGTTATCTTTTTGCACGTCTTCTATTGCATGGTATCAAAGTAAATTATGGAGGAAAAAAAAGTTACAAAAATTTTGCGAGGGTGTCTCGCAACATTCAAAGACATAACACTGCATGCAGTCAAGTGTAAAGCACTTAAGTTTACTCGCCTCATGTTTTAAAAAAAAAGAAAAAAAGTTGTTTTTTTATGTTGTGAGTTGGGAGGGAGCTCATTATTGTCATGTTGGCCCGAAAAGAAAAAAAAAAGACACACACACATACACATGCACTAACACTCACACACACACACGCTAGCACACACGCACGCACGCATACACACACATCTCAGATCAAATTGTCATCAGTCAACTCATCTCTCTCGACATCATCAGAGAAGATATTTTTAGGTACAGTGAGGAGTATTAAAAATGTGAAACAAGCAAACGTGAAAATGTTATTCAGTGCATTGGCTCCTTGTGTTTTGCTTTTTTAGGATATCAGACATTCATTTCTTTTACAAAACAGGTTGAACCTCATGTAACCTGTCCCATGATGTTTTTTAGAATTTTTTATGTCACAGCCTGAAAGCCCAGATCTAATCTATGAATGTACCCATTTACTCTTTTTATTTCTATATTTTTTTTCTGTCGAATGTTTATCGGTCTTTAATGTAACTTCAGGGCAGGAATGTCAAATACATGTAGAGTTAATATCTGTGTCAATAACAGATTTCAGCTATAGTCAGGTAGGCCTAACACGGCCATAGTCATGAACCAGATATGTTTTAACACAACTTCCGATTCGCTGTCAACATTATCTTGTTTGTTTGGTGTTGCATAAATGCACTTTACTGATCAGTGGGTCCTATTGGGTGTGAAATGAAATGCTTTCAACAGTTTTTAACTTTATTTTCTGCCTTTTTTTGCTGTTGCTCTGATGTTACTTTTATTCATTTATTCCTTGATCCTGTTGGGTCTCATGAATGATGGAAAGGGCTGGAGTCTCAGACAAAATAGAAAAAAGTAGCACCTGTTTCCTCAACTTGAAGGCTTCTCCTTCACATTCCCTTCAGCAGAGGTTTGTGTCAATCACTGAGTGCTTTGTTTTTAACTAACATGTGAAACGCCAGGAAGGATCCGTACACTTTTTTTGTCCCTTTTTTGCATCCTCTTTTTTTTGCTTTTGAAAATGACAAATTAGAAAGCGGTTTTTCATTTCTCTGGCAAATTGGAACTGAGGCACTGTGGGGCTTTGATCGTACACTAAGGGATGCACGCTCAAGGTCTCACTGTTTATAACGGTCAGATCTGAGAGGCATAATCGGCACCAGCAAAAATGAAGATTGCCTCCGCCACCTCGACATGACAAAAAAAATCACAAAGGAAACCTATTAGACTTTGAATGGTAAAGGCCTAGTTACATGAATGATATTTGTCTCATTCTTTTTGTGCTGCGCAACCCCTGTCGTTGCATTTACTGCTTCACATCCTGAATGCCAAACGAATTACGGTATCATTCCAAAAGTTGTTATGTTTTGTGTTTTATTTTCACTCCAAATAATGTTCTGGACGTTCATCTGCATCCGCCCCCTCCGCACCCACTACCCCCACCCCCCACCCCCTCTGACGGAGCCCTTTCACAAGAAGGCTAAGACTGGTTTTAGATGCTACAAACTGGCTAAGGCTGCTTGCTCCTCTCTTAAAACCTCTTCTACCTGAGTCTCACTCTCTCTCAGCCTACATGGTATATCACGATTTGTGTTTCATCACACTGAGCACCTGCTACTGTGTCCGCCCTTTAAACAGATTAAGGTATTTCTGAGCCCTTTTCGTCTGAGAAAATACAGGATTCTTGCCAACCAGACATGAGGCCATTTTTGTCTTTTTGACCCTCTGAACCCTCCCATGAACTTAGTTGACTTCTCCATCCCCCAAGAACTCATGTATGTGTTGGATATTTTACACCACTTTTACTGTCAAACTGCGAGACTGTTGTTGTTTTTGGGGTTTTTTTTGTTTCATTTTCTGGTTATCTGGACTATTCTGCAGGGTTGAACGCTTGCTTAAGTGTAAACTGAAGAAAGCATGCCCAGTACCTTGCAAACATTTTCACATCATTGTAAATTTTTACTTTCGGGGTTCAGTTTTTACTTCAGTTAAACCTCTGTTCGTTCCATCTCAGAAAAAAAAATGGACTGACAGCATACGATCCAATATTCCAACCTAAGCAAAGTGATGTTTTGTTGATTGGGTACATTTTCTCTTTGATATTAGTGATGACGGTTCTGTCTTTCATTTGTGACGAGGAGAATCTGTGAAAGTCCACAGTGTTAACTACCTAAAGGGCTTTCTAGGACAGCATTTATATGTCTTTTAAGATGAAAAAGTCCTCCGAATATATCGAGAAATTCGAGGAAAATGCCTTCTTGTGCCATTTTAAGAAAAAAAAAGTGTGAAAGCTTTTTATGGCAAATATTTGTCAGCAAGAGTGCCAAATAATTCCATACTGAGCCAAAAGGCTGCCAGCCTACATAACTAAATGTTAGATCACTGGAATGGTTCCGTCCCATTTCCACTCCCCTTGAAAAACATCACCCTAATTGTATGACGTTTGAGCTCATGTACCATTATTGTTATGCTGCCAGTCTGTTTTCTGCTTTTGTCAGAGAAACATCTCAGAAGCAGTATATTTTCTAAATGATACACTGTTGATAAAAAAGACAACAGCTACTATGGTGAGGGAATGAGAGGATTTTAAAAGTGTCATTGTTTTTATTATTAGTTTATTTGAACATTATTCATTAATAGATTTAACGGTAATGACTATTTAATGTAACTGTAGTACTGTGTTTGTAAAAGAAATTCAGTGAGTTGTGTTTTATGACTCGTGGACTACCAGTGAAGTCAGCATTTCAGTGTTAATAATTGAATTGTTTTTTAAAGATTATTTTTGCGACGGCAACAAAGAGTCATTATAAATGTTCATTTTAACATCACTTGTCTTCTGTTCCTTTTTTTGTTCGTACCTCTGCTCTGTCTCACTTGAGTGAAAGGTCGAGTGTTTATATAATTGCAACCAACACGTACGATGAATAGATCTATTTCTGGGGTGCTGAGTCTAAGCTCATATCAAATTGTGAACAATGGGGATGTTTACAAGGACACAATGCCCATATAATGAGGAATCAGATTAAGGTGCGACAATTATGTGGTGAACAGCAGCATAAATTTCACACCTGGTTTACATGGATTCATTTGATAGTTGGGTTTGTTTACTGGGGATGGAGGGATACTAGATAATGGATACCACATTTAGTCCCTCATTATGTTGTTTTTCAGTTTTAAAAGCTTGTTTTGTTGCTTCTGAGAGGCAGTGACTTTGGTCGGCGCCCGTCTACTGTTCGTTTCATCTGGTTTAAGCATCCAAAGAGATCAAATCAAATGTTTGTCTTCTCTGTGATCACATTTTGAACACAGGTGGTCGCATGGTCGCAAAATAAATTGAAAGATTATGGGGTTTTACAGGCCGAAACCAAAACGGCTATTTTTATACACCCGTGCAGGTGTGATAAACAGGTGGAGATATATGCTAGAAATTACATGACTAAACATGTACTAATAAAACTGATAAAAGCGTAGCTGTCACACCATAATAAGAGAGTGGAGCACACATGCACAGAGGTATAATCAGGTTTTTTGATTGAAAAAACCTGCGTGTGTATTAATATACACACACACACAGCTGTTCTCACTTAAATAACCTGATCACAGGAGGGCTGATATTAAGTTACTCTGAATTTAGGAAGAAAAAAGAAGATGTCAGCATGTTCCCCTTTTCTGGTTGGAGAAACCTCTGTTTGATTCCGACCAGACATTCAAACTCCACACATAAGCCCTGCTAGGTAATTCTGTTTGTTTGGTGGTGAGTATAAAACAATACCAGAATTCCCATACATTGAAAGAGTTATGAGTCACTGCAAGTTTTCCTGCTGTCCTTACTGGCCTTATAGAGCAACCCCTTCTTAATGTGATGTGATGGGAGCCAAAACTTCCAGCTCTTATTCCAAAGTTAACCGGAAGCTAATGTGAAGCTTCAGCAGTCATTTAAACAAATCACATGGCTATCTCTCAACGTTGCTGTCTTTTTTTTATGTGAAATTCCCCCTTTGTATCATCACATAAAGCATTTCCTTACTGAGCTATAGCAGTGGGGGGATATTAACCCCAGGAGGGAACTTATCCTTTAAAGGCCCCATAAGGCAGGGAGCCCCACTCCACTATTCAAAGCACAGAAACTCTTCAAACTGATTAAATCTTTATATTGTTTGATCAAGATGAATGCATTTCATTGAACTGGAGGAGTTTCTGTATAGCTGTGTTCAGAGAGGAACCTTCATAATGTCAGAGGTGAATAATATCAGCTGAATGTGAATGAGATTATCACTGCATATCTCTAAAGGTGCCTGAAAAACACAATTAAATCATACTACTATCTATATCATTGGATATAAACTCTTATATGAGCTCTGAGCACTTCTCAGTATTATATACATACAATAGAAACACAGTGAAGTTGGCTATTGGGTATAATTCAAAGTTCTGCAACATGTCAAACAGCCGTGACTTCGATGTCCATGACCGTCCAGCACACAGTCACTCCACACCGTTTGACCTTGTTCATTATCCGGCAAATACACTCCTAATCTTCTGAGCTCAGCCAAACAAGAAAGGAAGCTGACATCACACATTTAGCTATACAATGAGGTCATGTCAGTATTTTCTTCTGTTGTTTTATTGGCCTGAGATGCAGATTACACACTGCATCTGCAATATGTTCAAGTTTATTTCTAACGATTGATTGGTCAGAGGTTGGTCTCGATATGTTTAGAGTTAGTGTGTTTAAATTTGACCTATTTAATACTGAATCAAGGGTATTTCCTGACATGGATGTTGTTGCTGGCAGTGTTGCAGTGTGAAGAGGGCTTGTAGGCGGCAGCATTTAGACCATCAGTGCATGAAGAGGACTGATAACTCCAAATGAAAATGGGAAAATTAAGAGAACATTTAATTAAAGAAATGAAACAGTAGATTAAAATGTTCCTCTGTGGAGTTTTTGGTTAAACAACAGTTCTTGCACTCCTGAAGTCAGTATTTCAAAAAAATTCTGGATACCACACTCTCTACATAAAACGTGACCCCTCAGTCACGTCTGAGTATCCACTGTAGATCCGAGTCGTTTCCTCTTTTTTCTTCAACTGCTCCTGGTTTCCAGAGCTTCCAGGAGATAAAAGTTTATTGCTAATTTGATTTAGATACTTTTGGAAAATCATTTGAATTCCTCCGTGGATTCTTGTGGAATTCAGGCAGAAGAGACACAACAGCAGATGGGTTCGCCTCATGCAAAGCTTGCATGTAGCTTGCATAATAATTATCAGAATGACTAACTTACAAATATGGCCTGACAATTAGGCATATAACTGCATGAGTAAGGTACTGGAAATAGAAACCACCCTAAGGTCATTGGTATTTGGGGAATTACATGTTGCCAATTTAAATTTATGAACTCTTCTGTCTAATCCCCTTCAGTTTATCCCTTCTAATCTTATGCCATAACAGAAATATTAGGGATGCTTAAAATATCTGCCATGTAGTTCAGTATATATGTGAAAAAAGCAGCATTTTCAGTCTTCAGTTCTCTGTCATTATCATATACTATACTAAAATATCTTTCAGTGTGTGCCTCAATCATACTGGCCAATCTGGTTTTTGTCACACCCTTCCAAACATTGTAATGGTAAAAATATATATATATATCCCATTTTCACCAATGTGCAGCAAGGTAGTCAAATCATAGTTCAAAATTTTCTGGACCTCTCAAACCCATCGGATGTCTCATTTCTAGCCTGAATAGAGGTGTAAAACCCTGCAGCAACATACATTTAAGCCACATTTGATTCCTGCTGTGAGAGAAGGTAGCAATGGGCTTGAATGATAAAATTGCGTTGTCAAGGTAACAGGTTGTTCTGAAGACTGCAAATATGTCGTATTGGGGATGCTCCTATACAACATTTCAACCTGCAGCCTCTGTAGTGCTGAACCACTTAAGCCCCGCATTTTCACTCCCTCAAAGTCAAGCAGGTAGCTGCAGATGTAATATGGCTTGCATTCATAATTCAGAGGTATTTAATAACCAGTCTATCTTCATCAAAATTATTGAAATAATTCACTGCAAAATCTCATTTGCAAAACCAAATTCTAGCCGTTGGAAACCTTGAGGTGGCACAGTGATTTCTTTCAAATGATGAATGAGGGAAAAAGGTGGAGACTGCTAGAGAATAGAGATACTCTGAGGCACCCTTTAACATGGCTCCTGATGTAACCATGGATACCTCTATTTCATGGATGGAGTAATTTTAGCTGGAGTTCTATCTGAAGGATAGATATCAGTGTTTCTGCACTGCACATCATATATCGTCACATCTTAAATATCAGCTCACACTTTAGATATATTGAAACTTGTGTATTCAGTCTTTTCATATGCAGTATATTACATGTGCTGTTATAAAGACATCCCTGAATATAAGGCACTGCACAGAGAACCACTGACATATGGGGTGTTTTGTTTGCAGGAACAATGGTGCATTCACATTTGCAAGGCAGGTGTCAGAGATGCAGTGGCTGGCTGTATATATAATTTAGTGACCAAGTAAACAGCAGTTGTGAAAGTCAAGTCTATAGTTTTGCAGATTACATGCCAGGAAGTGAAGAACATTCGATTTAGGGAAAATTGCAGAGCTGAGGTCAGGAAGAAAACCAAAATTACCTTCATAATTACTGTCATAGCTGTTACTTTCCTGAGGAATGCTTACATAGTCTTTATGATTCCACATGAGGATTTGAAGGGCAGGCACTAGAAGGGTGGTTTGAAATACAACATTTATTGCAAGCAGCACTCATGCATCAATACATCGCTCATGGTCACATTTTATGAATCCCACTGTGTGTGGTGAGAGCGTAGGATAGTAGTACTGAGACTTAGCAGTTGAGGATAGAGCGGGCGAAGTGTCTGCACTGTCAAGGCAACCATGGTAGTGCTGGCCACGAGGGATTAAGAGGAGATGTAGCTGAGATAAAAACAGAGCTGCAGTGAGATGAACTCTGCCAGTTTTTTGAAGTCAGGAAACAAGAGACTGCATTGTCAGAAGTGTCAGAGAGTCTGAACACTCTGAAAAATACACATAGAAATACAAATACACGATACCA
Organism: Scomber japonicus; assembly: GCF_027409825.1. Classification (NCBI taxonomy): domain Eukaryota; kingdom Metazoa; phylum Chordata; class Actinopteri; order Scombriformes; family Scombridae; genus Scomber; species Scomber japonicus. Next base: position 27,046,617 of record NC_070590.1, on the reverse strand, counting down.
AAATACTTGCCCATTGTTTTCACAATTGGATGGAAATCCCCAATAATTATAATAGCAATAATCGGCTATTCTTTATTTATAGGGCACTTTTCAAAGACCATGTTACAAATGGTGCCAAGATCATTTCTTTAAGCAATAAAAAAACACAACTATCACATCAATAAAACACAACTAACCTGACATAGTGTCACTATGTTAGGTTAGTTTGTTGTTGACTGGGGTGTGGACAGGATCCTCTTGTGAATTGATATTTCTTTAAAAACAACAACCTTGACACCCTTTAAAATAGCAATCTTGGATGCCAACCACCATGTAAGTAGCCTATGTGTTTGTCAAAAAAAAAAAGAAAAAGAAATTTTATATGCCTCATTGAAACGTAGTACTGCAGACAGGATAGTCATGGAGATGTGGTTATATTCAGCTAATTATAAGCAGATCTATTAAGTTAATTACTGGCACCTAGAGTGTCTGTATGGTGAATGCAGAAGATAGTTTGCTACAGCATAACTCAGGTTTGTCAAATGCTCTCTGACTCCACCTGCTGGATTTATTTAGGAATTACAGATACATAGTGTCAGGTAGAAAATTAGAATGTCCACATATTCTTAAAAAGCTGTATATTCACTTTAGAGGCAGCATGGTGAACTCCAGCTATTAAACCCAGCTTCATATGCATGTTGAGCCTGGTAAACTTCAGGGGGTGCTGTACTGTTCTGTGGCTGACCCTGTTCTATAGCTTTATTGTCATTATACTGAGGGTCAGATAACAATATAATGAAATTTAGATAGCACTCTCTGAGGCATAAAACATTTAAGACAATTAAAAATAATTTAAGACATAAATAAAACAGAAGTAATCAATAAGGACAATAAAGTGTAATATACAATATAAAATGTGCAAACACAGCAGACAGCAGCAACACTGTGTTGTAACATTAGTCCATATGTAAACAATTCAAACTATTTTAAGGCACACAGATTATATTATTACACAATAAAATAGTTTAGATTAGTAGTCCTCCAGAGAGTGTGTGTGGATGAGTGGGATGAGAGGTTTGAGGGGCTTAGGCCATGTTCATTAGTGTAACAGCTTGGGGGAAGAAGCTGTTTTTCAGTCTTGAAATGCGTGACTGAATTGTCCTGTATGGCCTGCCAGAGGGAAGGAAGTGGTGGGAGCCAGGATGTGTTGGGTCACGGATGATGTTTAGACTCTGCCCCGACAATGGGCTTGATAAATTTCCCAATTGCAGGAAGCCAATGATGTACTGTGCCGTCTTGATGAGTCTTGATGAGTTGACTTTTGATGTTTGTGCCAATATTCAAAAGATTCACATTGAGACATTGTCATGCCAATTGCCCATGGATTTCCCAGGAATGTCAATAGTAGTGTTGAAAAAGCAGGATCTGATCTGACTTCAGTCTAAACTCTTTCTTTTGAGAGGATATAGCTTGCTGGGGTTGGTTTGTGACAAACTGACCATATTCACAGATTAATCTTTTTCATTTTCACTCTAAATTGTGACATTTGACTTGGCTGTTGTATCTGTGAATACTTTAGGCTCTTTCCCCGTCTATTGAAACAAAAGCAGTCTTCCTTCTTCTACGTAATCCTGATCATGGAACAAAAGAGTTCCCTGACAGTTTGGCACAATCCATCCTAAGTATGGGGTAATCACTGCTTATATTATCCAATTATCAGAGAATTTTGTCAAAATAAATGAAAACACAATTTTCTCTCCCTCCTCATTAAGCTGTGTTGAATTATTCAGTGTGGCGCTATCATTTTTAAGTATGCCCCAAGTCCGCTGGCAAATCTTCAGAAGGATTGTTAGGACCTTTTTAAACAGCGCTCCAGTTCCTCTTTGAGAATGTTTGACTGCCATTCTCCAAAGAAATCTTTTCATTTAAAGATAGCAAAGTAAAACGGGATGATTTAAGGCAGAGAAAAAAACCTGCAAGTGGAGCATCAGCTGTCAAATACAGTGCTTGTCAAATTAGAGTTTAGGGACTAACCTGGGTCCTTGAAGGAGCTCCATGGGGGGGTCTCCTGTTAAATGAAGATCAGTGACATTTTCCTGCTGTAGCTAGTAAAGGTAGATGAATAAGAACATGAGTTTCCTGATCAGAGGGCTCACGCTCTGCTTTTAACCTGCAGGGAGATAGATGATACAGATCAGATCAGAACGCCTGAGACAGAAACATAAACACGTTATAACTCATAATCAATATAATGCCAATATATGATATTCTGTTGCTATTATCAGCTGTGTTCCATAGATACTGCTCAGATACATTTGATCTTATCTTATAAGTGAACATAGCCAACTGACAAATCAACCTTAAATCGAACTTAAAGAGTACGGTTTAGACCTGCTCTATGTGTAAAGTGCCTTGAGATTACTTTTGTTGTGATTTGGCGCTATATAAATAAAGAGTGATTGATTGATTGATTGATTGATTTATTGAGTGATTGAATCTTGTGCCCAGTTGACTGGCATCAGCATAAAATGGTCCTGTTGAATACTGTTCATATACTGCAGACCATTTAGCTACATTCACAGCAAGCATACAATGCTGTAGTCCATAACAAAAAACACTTGTCCTTGAACACTTGACACTATAATTGAATGATTTTCATAAATAATATGAATGTATTGTGAGCAGAATAGCCAGCAATAGTCAGTAACAATCAGACAAATAAACACAGACAGATGGTTCTCATTATAAAAAAGCAATTATATCTTTTAACTATATCTATATTTTTAAAGTTGGCCCTTTTTTTCTGTTGTGGGTTTAAACAGTGTGAAGGATTGTTGCTACAAGGTCTGACACTTTTTCATAAGTGTAAGTGGTGAAAAAACAGAGAATCAGCTCTTAAAGGTGCAGTCTGTAGAATTTAGTGGCATCTAGCAAGACAAGCTTGGCAGAAATGGAACATAATATTCACTAATTAGAATATAATAGTGTTTTTTTGTTATCCTAGAATGAGCCCTTTATTTCTACATAGGGAGCAGGTCCTCTTCCATGGAGGCCGTCACGTTGCACCGCCATGTTTCTACAGTAGCCCAGAACAGACAAACCAAACACTGACTCTAGAGAGGGGCTTTCACATCTTTCCACAAGTTTTGCAGCTATTCCAAACATGTTCACGGCTCCTAAAAAAAGGTTGAAAAAGGTTGATTTGAATTATAAAATAACATTGATTCAAAATAAATGGATTAAGGAATATCACAAAGCCCAAAATTTGGTATTTTATTCCAAACAATGTTTTTAGAAAATTGGATGGTTTTGTATTTTCTATTTACTTGTAATTTGAACATGACCAAACTCCCAGTTTGGAAATGATCTTACATGCATAACTTTTCCGCACACAAAACCATCATATGGAAATATGGAGACTTGGGTTGATAAATGTATTACTTATGTAAGTAATCTCTTTGATGCCATGGGTTTATTTGTTTAATTATGAATGATACCTTATTGATGAATCTTTTCCTGTAACAAGCAGAGAACTGAATGATGTAATGAAAGCTATTCCTAATGGTTTATTACATCTAAAAGCCATCTTCAGTTTCAAGAGGCACTGAGGATATGATCCTTTTTAATGATAAATGGCACTGAAATTATGAATGCTAAATGCACCAACAAACATATATGAAGCACATTCAATGAAAGAAGAAAACATTCTCCTAAATGAGCACTGATTGGCAGAGGGAGTGGTTATTTCTATTACTAAAATTCTTTATTACCAGTAAGATGTACACACACAATAGGCCTATTATATCCAATACATCCATATTTCCCCAAGTTTTTAGATTGAAAACATATGTAGTTTTTACAATGATGAACATAATTCATACAACTGAGAGTCAGACTCATTACACATGTTTTCAACATGACAAATATAACACTGAATTAATTGTAAATGTATCGATTCTATATGGTAAATTTCACATACATCAATGTAAATTAGAAAAATATTTTAAGACACTAAAAAAGTAGGCTAATAAAACGGTCAAACTGTATGGTGAAATCTAAATTTAAATGATCACTTAGTATTTATTAATTTAAACTCACATTCTTGTCTCTGTCTATACCATTATGTCGTGGATCACGTCTGCACCTTTTTTATCAATAAAAAAAGGCCTACATTATCATTCTGAGCAAGTCAAAACACACATCTACACTAGATTGGCATTTACTGTTTGCAGGCATCTTCGGCTGACAGCTGTCACTGCAGAAGCACTAAAACAACTCTCTCCACCTCCTCTGTATCAATATTTTTTCCCCAGGACGTAGAAGTCATAGCCCGCCCTACTCTTGCTCTAATTGGCTAGTACTCACTGCCCTCGTGGGTTTGGTTGGTTGGATTTCGGTATGAGATGTAAGATTGGTTATGATTAAGGTATAAAATATCAGTATAAGCCAATCAGAGGAAGAGTAGGGCGGGCCATGACTTCGTCTTCCTGGGGAAAAAAAAACCCTCTGCGGCGTAGTTGGGGCGTGTTGACGAATCATCCTGCCAACTGATTATACAGTGAAACTCCCGAAACCGCAGCCAACTATTTTGAGTGCTCTTGTTTTACGGTAAATATGTATGTCGAGTTCTAGAGACTAAAGTATCGTTGTAATCTTTTAACAGAAGCAGTATAGAGTTGGGTGGTTATATGTCGCGGTAATTAAGTAGAGTTTACTGAATTTGACTGTTGACTTCGCGAGACCGTGTAGCTTGCCTAGCCTAGCTTCTTTTGCTAAAGTTAGCTGCTGTACAAGCTATCGCCAGTAGCTTAAGTCAGCAGTTACATTGAGATGCTGCGCTGCTTTTAGTCAGAAATGGGTCAATAAAATCGTGAGCTACCCCTGACATAATGACAGTCTTCGAGCGTAATGTTAATACACTATAAATTAGTCATATGCTTTTCGATAGACTAAAGCAAGTTACTCAATCTTAGCAGAAAGTTGCTGTACGTTTGTGACATAAGATAGAGATGTCATTTCCATCGTATAGTGCAATGAGACTATCTTTGAATGATTGTGTTATCCTTCGTTGTGTGGGTGCGGCATCTAATATTTTCTATACAGGAACCCTGTCAAGAGGGGCTAGTGGGTGTGCCACCATTAAGATGAAGAAAACACAGGACATGCCTTTGCTTAATGGATAACAAGCCCAACCAATGGTGCTTTAGCGTAGCTGCTGAAACACTACACCGGTGAACATAACACAAATATGACAAGATTCAGACGGTTATGCAAAACAGGACATGTTTGTAATGATTGACAGCATTGCATTGCTTTTTAGTTTGCAGTCTACTCCAGCTTTCAGTTTCACACTGTTAATAGTTTCATTGTCTCATGTTCAGTCTGAACTGATCTGTGGTTTTGTTAGTGGTTCTTACTCCTCCAGCAGCATAACATTGAATCTAAACACATTTCCTTTGAGAGCGGTAACTACAGCATGTTTGAATTAATGCTTAGTTAATGACTGTTGCCAGTTATGTGACTGAAAACGTTTTCCAGCTCATTGTGCATTACTACCAGCAATCACTGCCACCGTTAATGCAAATCATTTTATTGCACTTACTCCATAGATAAACACATAAAACCATGAGCATATGGTGCTAAATATCGTTAGAATCTGGACTGAGGTGGTGTTTAAGGTGCATATCTTTTGTCTAATTATGTTTCTTATGTTTTACATTCACAGCTGACGGAAGATGTTTCTCGCCAAAAAGTTAATCGGTGGCCTCATTGATGTTGTCAGGTGAGAATCAGCACAATCTACTTGTCCAAGTCATTTGTACTGTGTTTTAACTTGTTTCTTTATCTCTGATCCCATCTTTGATCTTTGCAGCAACATCGACCCAGCCCAGTTTGTGCCAACTGATCCTGTGAGTTTCAGACATCATATTACTAGCTATTATTTTTTTCTGTCCATCACTGTACTGCTAGAACTGGAAGATGACAGTGTTTCTAATGTCTAATGTTTCGTCCTGCAGCCTCCACCACGCAGGCCAGTTGCGTACGCAGAGCAGCACGAAAGCGATGAGGAGAAACAGTTCCGCAGAGTCTTCCAGCAACTAGCCGGAGATGTGAGTTTACCTCTCTGTACTTCTCCTTTCATATGTGGTAGGGGTTTTGTTTTGCAGTAGCCATACTATATCATACAAGATCTAACTTTGTTGTAACTGTTTGAGATTTCACCCATGATTTCCATGGTAACCGCAAGTGTGGTTTACTACCAGAGCAAACACTCCTTGAGCAGCTACTTGGCCTGAAAAACAACAAGGGGGCAGCTGGTATATTTGTTTACATTTCAACCAAAGAAACTTGCATAGTCTTAATGAATAAGTCAGTCAAACATAATTACAACCATCTGATTTCATGCAGCACAGTGCAGGAGTAGTTTTCCACCTGACAGAAGGGCTAAGTGAAGCTGATTACTGAGGAGTTGGAGGTGTGCAGCCTGTCTGTCACCTGCATCTCTTCATCTAACTGCTCATTGTGGCCGCTGCTTCTTGTTCTATTACTGCCTTGGAAAAAAATCAAAAATAGTCCTGCACGAAATTATGCGTTAGATTTCTTTTGGATGTCTCACAATGAAAGCGTCCGCTGTGTTTTTCCAGTGAAGAAGGAAGTTCTGTTTGCTTTGGTTATGACACAGTGTAAAGACACTGCACAATAAACAGTGTTATCATTGAAATAATATTGTGCTTAATTCCTCATGGTTAGGTAGGAAATTTGAATCTAGTGTCAGAAAGGCGGACAACAACTGCTACAAAGATAATTGCAGAGTCTATATACAGTAAATGGCTATTGAAGAAAACAAATCAGGGGTTTGATTTCATTGATTGCTTTAAAGAATATTTCTCCACCGTCCCATTTTGTTCCACCATACAGCTGTGTTTCTGCAGGCTTTTTCATGTTGAATATTTGTCATTTAGGACATGGAAGTGAGCCCAACTGAGCTGATGAACATCCTAAACAGAATCATTTCAAAGCGTAAGACATGTTTTCATCTGTCATGTTTGGAATTCATCTCTTAAACTACACATCCCATCCTGTCTTGTCTTTATCATTCAGTCTACTGTGATTCAGTTCTTATATTAAAAAGAGACACACACCATAGTGATTGACTGTTTTTCTCTTATATTTCAGATGGAGACCTGAAGACAGACGGTTTCAGCATTGAGTCCTGTAGGAGCATGGTGGCAGTCATGGATGTATCCTTTCTATCATTACTAGGCTTTCTGTGTTGTGTAATCCAGGTGACAGCATGAGGTGGACAGTGACAGCCCAGTCAAACCAGAACACACAACACAGAGCAAGTACATCAACTGTTGGCCACAAAAATGGACATGTTGGCTCAGCAGACTCCATCACACCCACAGTTTATTAAAGCTGCCATGATTTGGCCATTAAAACAGATTTTCACAGTCGGACCAAGTCTGCAGTCATTTTGGCCCGCGGTGTTGGATGATCAAGGTTTACAACCTTGAAATATGTGAGGATTAAACACTGAGCAGATACGAGTTTCCTCAGGCATGCTGCTCCAAAAGTAGAAATATACGATGAAGTTTTAAATAGCATCTGAGACTACGCTTATGTAAATACAGGGTTCATAGCTTTGTAATGTAAGCTGGAAGTGACCTGTATTTTTGATAATCAATAATAGTGATGCATTCCACTAGAAAACATTGTAAAGGTAGATAAATGGAAGTTATGTTATCCTCAGTTGCAGAGTTGTGAACAAGTTAAGACAGCAACTTTACACACTTTTCCTTCTGTGACCTCTGCTCTGCGTGTGTGAGGAATCCACATAAAAATTAGCCTCGAGCCACAAGGTGTCTCGAGTGGAGTGTAGACAAGTAATACACATATGTGAGCTGCAGTGAGAGGAGACTGTATGTTCTCATGTCCTTAACGCTGTTTCAGAGCGACAGCACTGGTAAACTGGGCTTCCATGAATTCAAACACCTCTGGAACAATATAAAGAAATGGCAGGCAAGTACAGTGGGCCAATTTTCATTTGTCCTACATCTGTTTCTGTGTTGCTTGGTTACATTCCTGTGGCCAGAGTCAATTATCTCCAGTAACAGTAAACACAGAAGACAATTGTAAATTAAGCAATATGTCATCCATTTACGGTTACAAAGGACAATGATTTACATCTACATTGTGACAAACTGGTTCTTATTTAATGATTAACATGTTTTACTGTAGTTCAAATCTGCCCTCTGTTTACTGAAGGACATGTTATTAGATTGGCTTTACACTAGAACCTATCACTTTCATTTCATGTTAAATAGACTCTTATCAACAGTGTGATGTTGTTGGTGCTTGTTGATTAAGATTAGCAGCACAAGAAAAACACACTTTCACTATCATTATTATTATTATTATTAATATTTTTATTACTGTAATATGAATAAAAATATGTCTATACAATTGTATTTATGTATGTATTTATGAAAAAGTTGTAATACAGTAAATATAATCTTTTTAGTTAGTAGTTTGTTTTTTTTAGTCTGTATAGATGAAATCATTTTACCAGGAGACTTTCAGAAGGCACAAATGCTTTAAATACTTGTGTTGTTCTTGTTCAGGGAGTGTACAAGTCCTACGATGCCGACGGCTCCGGTGTCATCAGTGCAGAGGAGCTACCCAGCGCTTTTAGAGCTGCTGGTGAGTCGTCCAACCCCTCACCCCACCCTATATTGTTTAAATGTTTGCTCAGCTACTGACAAGAATGAAGGCAAAACAAAACTTGACTAATACCTGTAATAACAGAGATAAAGCAGAAGCCATAGATGCAGGAAGATCTTTAAAAGGGGCCTTTAATTAACTGTCAGCAGTCATGGGGCTGTGCATAATTTTAAGATAGACAGTGTGGGATGGAGATAGTTCTTTTATATGCCAGACACATATATGTAATTATGATCATTTATTATTCTGTCAAAGGTAGAACTTGTGAGATTATATTTGTCATTGTCATTGACAGATATTGGTGTAATCTAGCCTAATCTTTGAGCTCTGTGTAAAGGGTTAATGATTCTAATATGATACCAGTTGTTTGAATATATTAGTGTTAAGCAGCATGTCTGTTCGGACCCTCTGTGTAAATGCAGTTTAATTGTACAATCATCTCCTCCTCAGGCTTCCCCCTCAACGACCAGCTGTTCCAGATGTTAATTCGCAGATACAGCGATGAAAATGGGAACATGGATTTCGACAATTACATCGGCTGCCTCGTGAGGCTGGACGCCATGTGTCGTAAGTTTCAAAGAGCAGTGCTGAGCTAAATTGATTTCTTCGTTAGTTGCACAGCTTTATCTGTGTGATAAGAAGGATTGTTTTGAAGGTGTAGTAGACTTAATATCTGCTCTGATTCAGGTGCCTTCAAAACCCTGGATAAGGATAACAATGGGACCATCAAAGTCAATATTAAGGAGGTAAACTCATCTCAGTCACATTTAATATCACTGGAATTCTGTTTTTTAAAAGAATTTGATTGTGTTAATAGGAAGACTTCATGGTTTTCATTAAAGTCATCTTCTCTACTCTTGTCTTTTCAGTGGCTGCAGTTGACCATGTACTCTTGAGTCCAGATGACGGCTCTCACGCTTGTTTTACGGAACCACTTTCTTTGTCTACACAATACAAAATATATTTCCTCCACCTTCCCTTCAACTCCCATCCCACTCGTCATTCAGCAGATCCCTTGTGTGTGCAGGTTTATCTTGAATGTTAATTCAATGTCTGGTGTCACTGTTACTTGTAAGACAGATTTGATACTGTATTATAACTCGGGGAAAAGCACAAACCTGCATTCACAATGGTAGCCATAGCTGAGGGTAAAAAAAGAAATGCCACTGAATGCTCTGCATAAGTATTAAGCCAACGTGATAGCACAGTTTGTTGAATTGGGTTAATTTTGTGAGCTTGTTTGGCATCTGATCTTGTTATGACTAATGCCCACTAATCTAAATGGCATGAGAAGGAGGCAGGCCGACATCAAACTGTTTTACATTGTGACGTTCGTGAAAGCAGGAAGCTGTGTGTGTTTGCTTGGGGGCCAGTTTCACAAAGACACAGTATGGTGGGCTGGTCTAAAGAGTTAGGCCAGTAATGGGGTTTATTTGAACTGTTTTAATACCTTTTAGAAAGTTTCCGAAAAGTGCAGACTGGCAGTTAAAAGGCTAAAGGTTACCCACCTTAATCTCAGAACCATGAGTCTTTCTGACAACTCAGACAATTATTGTCAAAACAGGAAAAGCTACTTGCAGCAGAGTGAAGCTGTAGCTTGATCTGCCATGTTTTTTTTATTGTCTGAAAAGCCACCTACACAGTGAAGACACTTATTTGGCCTAAGAAGAGCTTTCTCAGAGCTGTGTGGGCATGTACAGTATAGCTCTTGATTGACATCTCTATCTCTATGCTGGCAACACCATTCATATAAGTATATGGAGTTTAGTGTCCTTGCAAATCCTCTGAAAAGCTTCACCCAGTTTCAGCCCGAGCAGAGGTCTAACCAGCTTTCCCAGTAACTGAAGTCACCTGTCAGGATGTACAGGGCCTTTAAAAGAGTCCACTTTAAAGGCTCAGCACCTACACAGGTTTTTTCAGGCATTATGGCTGAGCAGAGCTCCTCTCAAGTTAGGCGGAGCTATTCTGAGAGGTACGTGAGGTCATAAGGATGTGTGTTGTCCCAAGCCAACAGGTGCAGCACAGTTAACAGGAGTGTTGGGGGATGGTAATCATGCCCACACAGCCCTGAGGAGAGGTGTTCTACTTTTTAGACCTCACTTATATTTGATGTCTTTGTGAAATCAGCCCTAAATCCATTGATCAGACAGTTTATCATTTTAGTTGGATTATATAAATGATGGTTCACTTGCACCACAGCCTATTGCAATCAAATCATGCTTGAATGATTTGTTAAAGCCATTATTTTTGCATCAGAGTTGCACTGTTCTGGAATCCCAGTGATTTCTACAACTACTAGAAAATATCTAAAATGCCAAGAAAATCCCAAACATTCTTTCAAATTAGCTAATATTAATGGTTGTATTACTGTAAATATCCGCTATATCCAGCCCTATATCTCTTCTGTTATAATAACGTGCATTAACATACTAAGAGACAATGTTTTGTTTGAGCAGGCTGATATTGTGCCATTTAATGTTTAATGTTTAATGCCAGTTTTACACCTTTTGCCATCGCAGCTTACTGGTCACTTCTACTTATCACTGTGTACTGAAACGTGCTGCATCAGATATTGCCAGCACCATGTGTGACTTCATTATATGTAACAGATGTGTATGCCACTAATGCATGCAACCAATGTTTAAAGATGCCATTATTAGAGGTTTTTAACCATGTTCTAGCCACAGTTATTTAACTGCTTGGCAAAATAAATACCTGTGCCGTATTTGGAATAAAAAGGGTGTGATAAATGTGTCGGTCTTATTTTTGATGCACTGCTGGCTAAGCAGTCATTACACAGTGAGTAATGAATTCATAGTTTGGCTGGACTGGGGTCTGCTTCTGGATCATTCAGATGAAACATTTTGTCAGCATTGGCGAACAGTCTTTTCAAACTGGCAATTTTGAGCTCAAAGTAGGAAGCAGCTAATGCTGAAGTTTGGCTTAAGAGACTTATAGCCAATTTGAATGCAGCTCAAAATTATATTTATACTGTGAGTTCTTCCTTGTAATTATATTTAATATTATTCACTAAATCATAGCCTCAGGAATAAAAACATGTAACAGTGGGAATTGAACATTTAATATCTTCTATCTGTCCTAAAGGTCTCTATATAGATAAATAGTGTATCCTAGGAAGCCATTTAAATGCATTGACAAGACAAAATAGCTACAGATTTGGTGTCATATCTGCAAAAGCTTAGTGAATATCAGACGTGTGTGTGTGCGCGCGTGTGTAATCAAGCCAGCGTGACACCAGAAATGAAGCGTGCTCTTTCAACATTAAAGCACAGAGTTACAACACATCAAATAAAAATAAAAAATAAAACATGATGAGTGAAATCACCATATGAACACTGGTTATTGTTATGAATTACACGTCGACCTAATAGTCAAGGCCACGTACTGTTACCATTTACCAGTATGACAGTGTGGGTACACCAAGCTTTAGCCAGTAACCGGACATGTTTAGTGCAGTGTTAGCTTCATGCTGGCTAGCTTGACAGTAGCTATCCTGCCGATAAGGAAGTTTATCTACACGTTTCTGGACCAAATCCCAACTTCATTGACATAGGGGTATGTTCACCATCTCATCAGCTATTCTGACAGTTATTTGACACCCCGAGAAGTGCGGTTACGTGAACTAAGTGCTTCATTAGCCTTTTCTGACTGGAACCTAGCGTTAGCTGTCGTTGTCTTGCAGTAAAGAGAGCTAAAGCTAACCTAGTGTGTTTTGTTGTGTAACGTAACATTAAAGCAAGACAGCCGAGTGTATGTTTACCTGTGTAGGAAAATAGAAGAGCTTTTTTTGTTAAAATCATCAGAGTAATGTAGGGAAATGTGTTATTGGCTGTAAGAATATGTGGGCTTTACATTTAGCGAGCTAACCATGCTATCGCGTGTTTAAAGTGACTGTAGCATCGTCCATTGTTCATTCACTGTTTCATGGCTAACATTGACAGTTAGCTTTACACTGCTTCAGTATGCAGGAACACTCACACCCATGCCTGTAATAACAATACAGTTGAAATGTTGTTAATTTGCATTTATTACCTCTTTCCCTTATCAACTAACTAGACTGCACACACTACCAATGCTCAGCTGCTGAGCCTGCATGAGTGTGTGTGTATCAATATTAGTAATGTATTACTTCAGCTTTCATCAAGTCAATTATTTTTGTGTATTGTCATCAGTCCTCAAAGACCAGTTGCAGAGTTTAGTAACCGTGGTTTCACTCACACATACTCTTTTCACTTTGTTGTTAATCAGACTTGTGACACCACACCTCCTGACAGACAGCTGGAGCAGCTGAAACACAGCACAGACTTCACAGTTGCTGGAGACCTGTTGGCACTGTGCGGAGGATGTCTTCACCGATGTACTACAACCAAGACAGTGTCACACGCTTTAAGAAAAGAAAAGCTCGTTTCTCTTTTAGTGAAGTCCACATACTGTTGGATGAAGTGAGGAAACATCGTATGGTTGTTGTAGGTATGTGTCCATGTACTTATCCTATTCAGAATGCTTTAATTCACCTTGTAATCGCAGTGGCGTTTCTGGTTTCCTAAAAAGTGAATGATCAACAATAAAATGGTTTAAGCATTACAGTATATTTGGGAATAACAATGTGTAATGTAGCATGACTGACACAGTGACATTTGACATTTTTCCATTTTGTTCATTTCCCTGAAGGTAAATTCAACCGTGGTGTTCCTACAGACATGAAGAAGCGCACATGGGCAGAGATTACAGCACGTGTAAACGAGATTGGGGAGTGCCAGCGGGAGGTCATCGAGGTCATCAAGAAATGGTCTGACCTAAAGTGTGACACTAAGCGGAAAGTGGCTGCCATGCGGTCAGGGACTGTGCCCAACAGGGGCCTCAACTCACGTCTTTCCAGAGACCTTAATCCCACAGAGAAAATAGTACTCCAGATTCTGGAGATGGACGAGGAGGACCAGAGCACGGGTGACTTTGGCCCCCTGGGAGATGATGATGATGTGCCAGAGGAGGAAGAGGAAATGGAGGAAGAGGATATGATGGGAATGCAGAGTTCTCCCAACGGCGGGTTGGATGTGACGTCTATGCCTCCACCAAACTCCTACAATATGAGCGGACTTCCACCGTCAGGTAGCAAGAACGATTCAGTTTCTGACTTTGTCATGAGGGCTTAAAGGAATAGTTCAAGTTCAGTCTAAACATCAGTGAAGTTGACATCTTTTGGTAGTTATTTTAAACGACTCCATGTGATCTTCCTCTTTAAGTATTATCTTTTGTGTTCACGAGAAATGACGGGTGACTCATTTTACAGTTTTAGATTAATTTATCATTATAAAAGCTAAATTAAGAAGTTATTCCAGAGAATTACATCCAGTTGTTTTATTTAAATACTGTGCTTGTTGCAGGGGACTCACCACAACTTTCTTTCGATGTGAATTATGAAGTACCCCCCACAGAAGGTGAGTGGTCAAGATTTGGATATAAATTAAGAAAAACCTTGAATAAAAGCAGCGTGTCAAACACTGATCTAACTTTTAACTTTTTTCTTTGATTCAAGATCCTGATGCTGCGTTTGCAGACTCGGATGAAGACCAAAGGGACGACATGCCGCCTTCCACTCCTGCAGCAAAACCAACAGTGGATCACCAAGGAAACAATGGCATCCAGAAACAAGGACAACCTCAGACGTCCTCCGCACCTTCAACCTCATCAGCCACACTTCCAGTGTCAGGCCAGTCCTCACAGAACATGAGAGAAAACATGCTACAAAATGCATCGCTGAGCCTTCAGGAGCAGCACGCCACCAACATCCTGCTGGAGACGGTTTCCCGATCCCTCGAGCTTCTGTCCGAGTCGGTGCAGCAGCTGGCGGAGACTCAGCAGGAGTTTGTGCGTGAGTCACTGCAGCTCCAACGGGAGACGGTGCAAGTTCTCAGAGACTTCACAGGCGGAGCCATCGCGCTCATGCATGACAAACTAAATGGACGACCGGCGTTATAGCAACGAGGTGTCAAACCGATGTTAAGTTGTATCACTGACTTCATATATGGCCTTCAGGCACAGGAACCTTTAAGTTCCTTTGGACCCCACCGCTGGTTACTGTACTTTTTGATAGTACCCAACAGATTTTCTGTGGTTATATTTTAAAACTGTATTCGTAGAGACATTGTATTGATGGAATTGCTGTCTGTGTGGTCAAATGAAAAAGGACTAAGAACATAACTAATGTTAGCCATAAAGAAAGAACATGTGGAGGGGTTCTTTTTTTTTCTTTCTTTCTTTCTCTCTTTTTTTTGCTACTGAAATTGAGACTCCTACCACTTCCGTTGTAAAGCTTTTTTTTAAATCAAGCATACACATATAAAGCCTTTACGTTCTTTTAATGTTGAAAGAATGAGTCTTTCATTTTGGAAAGTCAGTTGAATCCATTTGTGTGTGTGTGTGTGTGTGTGTGTGTGTGTGTGTTTGTGTGTGTGTGCATAAGTTGTAGTGTTCCCTTACGTCAATGTCTGGAGATTATCACATGTACTGTAATGGTGAGTGGATTTCCGCACCTGACCATTATATGGTCTATATGTCTGAAAGCTAAATAAGGTGTGTTAGATACTTTGGAAATACCTGTAATTGAATAATTTGTGATTGTCTGGGTTTGTTTTTTTTACATTATAAACATGAACACTTAAATATGACTATTTCAATGATTTCTTCTTAAAACATGAAATAAATCCATCATGTATTAAGCAGAAGAAGTGTACAAATCGATCCAGTGAACAGAATTCAGATTTCAATGATCAGACAGTGTAAATCAGGAGGTGAACTTTTCTATCAGGGGTTTTAATTGTTTATAGTTCATGTCTCAGTTTGCTTCCAAAATAACTGCTCAGACCTCATTTATAAGTGCTACAGTAAAATATGAGCTAACCCACCTCATCAACTTCTGCTGAGGTCCAAGAGGCTGACTCTCTGCCAATTATGCAGCTTTGCAGAAATTGCAGCAGGGGGCGCCAGACTGCTGATGAGAAGCTCATACACAAATTGCCAGTTGTAAGACTGCTAAAATACATGCATAGACACTCTGGGATCCCTTTTTTCCTTTAATTTAACTACTATATCAATTCAGACAAGACAGATATTTGAGTATATGAATAGCCAAGCATTCTTTTACAATCATAGAAAGCAGCCTTCCTGCTTGAACTGATGCTAAGAACTTCAGAACATACCTTCATAGAATCTAAAGCATATTTCTTACCTAATTAGGTAAAAGAGCAAACACTGTTAAATGACATTTTGTATAGTGAGAGACACTGATGAAATGTTTAAGGGAACATTTGATAAGGCAGAAAATAAGATGAACTCATAAAGTTATGACAGTTTGAGAATGTGAAATGTTTTTGTAATTATTGGGCTTATGTAACTGACAGCTTTAAAACTACGGTTAATATATTATGTTTTTTTGAGTTTTTTTTAGAGCTGCTTTTTGTTTACTACTCTCCCATAAAGCTGCAACTGGCAAAGCACCCGACCAGCTGTTGTTTTGAGCCTCTGGAGCTTGTGTCTTGGTGTCCTCCCTCACTCGTCTCCTTGAATGCGCTCTAAGTTTTTGAGGATGGCCTGCTTGAGGCAGATTTATAGCTGTGCTATACAGTTTATTTTTTTCCACCTCGTAATGATTGATTCTCATATTCATCCCCTGACTTGTGCTTTAGTCACCTTTTTCACTGAGTGGAAATGAACAATTTAGCAGCTTAGTCCCCCTCCTGATACAGATAGAAACAATTGAAACCTCTTGACTACACACAGGTGATTTCCATCTAACTAATCATGACACTTATATTCAGTAGGCAGTAGCATCCCTCTCAATGCAGTGCTGTAAACCAATAAGACTTCCAAGAGAGAGGAATACTTTTAGAAAAACAGTGTAAGTGCATCGCTGGCATAATCTTTATGCACAAATTCATCTTAGTTGAGTCTACTTGGCAAATCAATGAAGACTTTTTTTTATTTTAGTGTAAATTATGTTGGAAGCATTTGCAAAGCTGTTAAAAAATGCTGATACTTGATGCCTCAGAGGAGAAAGGATTTTGGTTAGTTTGCAACAACATGCATTTTAGCAACATGATGGAGCTGATAGTGAGGTCTCACTGTTTGTTTGACATATCTGGCTGTGGAAAAACAAGCAATATGAAATTATACTTTAGTTTACATTGTTTAGTTTTACATGTGTTTGTTACACGCTTTAGGCCATGCTGAATCACTGTCCCTGTCATTGTGGTGCTCCAGATAGGTCATTTCTTTAGTTCCACAGTCTATCTTTGTATTTACATGAAAGCTATATTACCTAACACATGCCTTAGGTAACTGAGTAAGGTTATCTCTATTAAACAAAGGCAAATGTATTTGTTTAGAATATTTCAGTAACAAGGTAATTCAAAGTGCTTTACATAAAACATAAAATACACCAGGACAGAATATAAAAGCAATACATGGCAAAATAAAGACATTTGAATACAATTGGAAATTAAATGAAGCTAAAATAGAGTAAGACAACAAGAGAATAAAAAGTTACAGTACATGAATGTAACTAATTGTCCCAGCACAGCTTCAAATCATATCAATAATGTTATTAAGCCCACAAATTTGACAAGTCTCTATTTAGTTAAATTGAATTTTAACAGAATAATTTGCTCCAAATGTTGTCAATGGAATTGTCAAATATCAAAGCAATTATGTTCAGCTTCTGAGAATTTCATGAAAAATATGAATAAGAACTACAAATTCATGCATTATGAAATGACTGTCAAGATATACAATATGCTCTTTATTTATTGCTGTGAATTTCTAAGTGTGGGAGATGCTGCTGAAAATGCAATGAAAAACAAATGCAGAATTAGTGCTGTGGCCCTACTCAGGACTCATTTGGGCTGTTAAGAAATTGATACAAAGTAATAATTAGGTTGCTTGCTGTCAACAAACATAACTGATGTTTCTGTCTTTTCATAGTTAGATGTTGTCTGGCTTTGCTGACTGTCACTCTTGATCTCATTTACAGATGGAGTGTCCATCGTTTACCATGAATGTGCAGATGAGGATTTTATGATGGGGGTTTCCTGATCTATAGACATCCATTCTTGTTTGGACACTGGTGAAAAACATTGATGCAAGCGCACACACATATATATACACACACACACACATACACGCACACGCACGCACACACGCACAGAGAGAGGGAGAGTTAAGTCAAATTTCATTGTTCCCCTGCAGCCCCTTCTGCCTCAGTTGGTTAAACAGCTGCTGAGGCTGGCCTGGCGTGCCGCAGCGGGGTGGGATGGGAGAAAGGAGGGGGGAGGAAGGGGGAGGAAGGGGGAGGAAGGGGGAGTGCGGGATGCAGAAGGAGTTCAACAGTCTGCTCGGGGGCTCTTCTCCTTCCTCCATAGCTGGTAGGCAGGGGGCAGCATTAGCGTCTGGCTGGGGGGGCTGGAGGTCCTGAATAGGCAGCTGTATTCACATTGTGAGCCGGTTCTTTTACCTTCAGTTCTTTACGGAGGCCTTAAACCTGAGACTTAAGCCTTTCTGAAAGGGCATTATTCACTTTGAGTGCCTATAAAACTGTATTCTACTCAATTCTGACCCACCTCTCCTCTCTTTTGGATTAAAAACAACTTTTCTACTTTACTTAAAAGCTGAATATTTATAGTAAACTTGTACATGATTAAATTCAGTTGTTAAATACCTTGATAGCTGTCTTTTCTCTGTACTCTTCGCTGCATTATGGGGTTGAGTGTAATGCCACAAACAGAGAAATAGAAATAAATTATGACCAAATACTATAGCAGATACAAAACATTAAAAAGGCCACTCAGCCAACGTATCTTTCTCCAAATCCATAGATATTTTTCACATTCGAGCAGAATTGGTTGACATCTGGCAGAAAGGCCGATGGATTTAGAAAGGCACAATGTAAGAGGAAAGAAAATCTATCCATCGATCTATATGTAAGATTCCTCCCTCTTTCTACAGCCCCAGTTGACCCCCGTGCCCTTTCCTTTTCTTCAGTTTTCACCCCCACCTGTTCTCATTCCCCCGGTCCTCCCAGCTCTCTCTTTCATCTCCCATCTGCCACCGAAGCTGCTGTTGCTGGACAGAGTCTGTGCCGGGGAGGAAAGGTGGGATTGAAGGAAGGCAGAGCTGTCTCAGCTTGGCTTAAATAAATGTCATGGCTCCTTTTGTGCTCCAACAAAAGAGTAATTATACATCTGCTGCTAAAGCCAAACAGTTGAGTTTTATCTACATCATCATATCTGTTGTTTTCAGGAAGGATTTGTGTGACATGGTCAGTGACTCAGTGACAGATTTTGTCTATTATTCCATATGTTGAGGCAACATACAGAATGTGTCTTACAAACAAAAAGACCCAGCCACAGCAGAGAAATTGTCTATTGATTCAAAAGTTTGCTCCTATGACTACTATAGTACAATTTTTACTCAATGTTTCAAGGAACATAAAGAAATCTCCTAAACTCTCTGTCTGTGCAACAACAAAAAACACTGGCTCTTTTATATGATGAGGAAATTCTACAGCACACATTTACCACAGGGAATGATGAGGGGTTCAACAGAGGCTTGATGGCAACTTCATTATCAACTATGCAATACTCAATCTTATCAAATTATTGATGCTATTATGGACAATGTTTTCTTACACTGCATTAATTTGGTAGATGCTTTGGTCCAAAGCAACTTACAGTAGATGCATTCAAACTCAAGAGGAACAAGAGCTAGATGTCACCAAGAACTGGAAGTACAAAAACTTGTGTTAGAGCTACATTGCAAAGGCTTTTTTTATGAGATGTGACATGGTTGTGCTAGGATAGATTGCTGAGGTGCAATCTGAGAAGATGAGTTTTAGTTGGTGGTGAAAGATGAGAATGATTAGGCTGTCTTAAATTAATTGGGTGGCTTTGACCGGGACAAGCAACCACTTTGGCTAATGCAGCAATTTGGTGATGGTGTTGCATTTCAGTCAAAGTTCAGAACCGGGTTCAACTTTTTTGCTGTTGTTTTGCCAATGCCACCATTCAAATGAATCAGAGGGCTGCGATCATCCAGGGTTCATGTCAGTGTGAACAGGGTTTATGGCGGCAATGTTTGGAGGGTTACATCCAAGTTCCGTGCTGTCCGAGTGGACACTGCCACAGTAATGTCAGTGGTGTCCATGATAGATCTCAGCCCAGCCATCCTTTTCCCTGAAGGAACACTAACTCAGTCTTATCCCGGTTGACCTTAAGGTGGCATCCATTCTGAGAAATCTTCCATGTAAGTAGTGATGCCTGCCTCCACCTGAGTGTTAGAAGGAGGGTAAAGGAAAGGACAGTTAGGTGTCATCAGCATAGAAGCCATATGAATGTATGACAGCAGTATGGGTTCCTGTGTAGAGGGACAAGATGATGGAGCCCTGGCCTAAGCCTTGTGGAACTCCTGTTACCAGTTTGTGTTGCTCAGACATCGAGCAACTGCTGTCGTTTCCTCACCCAAAGTGGTTGTTATTATATAGCCTGTCATTGCCTCATGGGTTTTGGACTTTTTGCATTTGTTTTCTTGGTTTCCAGTGTGTTACTCTTCTTGTTCAGTCATTTGGTTTTACTTATTTATATTTTGGTTATGTAAGAGTATATTTTCTGGGTTTTGATGCTGTGTGTTTCCCTTCTGTGTTCCTTCACTCCTCCCCAGCCCATTTTTCTCTCCACACCTGTACTGCATCATGTTTGTTAGCCCTGCTCTGTCTGCAGTTGTCTCCCAGCCAGTAAACTAAACTCCCAGTCTGCCCATGTCTCGTTACCCAATCGATTAATTAATTCTGTGAATATTTAATATCTTGTCAAATTCTCGTCAGTTTTAACGTCAATTTTTGTTAAGTCTGTTTAGCTCTGCTACTTTAATTTTTGTCACACACTTTATAACTTTAACACGTTCTTTTGTGCCTACCAAACTGTAACAACAGTGATTTGTGATTGTTTTGTAAGGCACTGACAAATGATGTGTTCATGTCTATAGGAGCATTACATCAGAAAATAGTTTGTGTTATGTGACAGGGCATGGACAAGCTTTTAATTTGGAGGACCAATTAGTTCTGGAGTGATAGATGCTGATTTGATGTAAAATACTAGACTACATAGAATACATCTGTGTAAAACATACTAATGATGGCTACTGATGTTGATTTTGTTGTTCTGTGGAATAGTGGTAATGTTAATGAGAACTGAAGAGGAGCTGATTGTTGATGTATGATGCATACTGTAATG
The DNA here is from genome assembly GCF_027409825.1 of Scomber japonicus. Classification (NCBI taxonomy): domain Eukaryota; kingdom Metazoa; phylum Chordata; class Actinopteri; order Scombriformes; family Scombridae; genus Scomber; species Scomber japonicus. Next base: position 27,025,612 of record NC_070590.1, on the reverse strand, counting down.
GCAAAATACATCAATGATGACAAAATGAATCATTATGGCGTAAATGTGTTCATGTTAAACTAACATAATGTTTACTGTTACCATTACTATTGTATTTTCATTTTAATGATCACAATAATGTATTTTTCTCTTTGATTAAAGTGCTCTAGAAATAAATTGACTTGGCTCGAATAATTTTAGAAAAAAGACTAGAGGAAATGTGTTGTGAAAGTAAAGAAAATGGGAAACTTAAGAGTCTGGAGGAAAGCTGAAATAAAAGTAGAATTATATCTCTCTGAAAACACAAAAAGTAATTGTTCCAAAAAAAGTTTAAAAAATTGATTTCACAGCTTGGGACAATGGACAGTAAAGAAGAGTACAGTATTTCTTATTGCTTTACTGTTAGCCAGCTCTCCTGCAGTAATCTGGAGGAGTGATGAAGGAAAAAGTAGACAAAAGTAGGAACAGATGGCCTGAGGAAATGAGAAGTAAATTACGTACAACAGTTAAAAACACTAACTCCACAACTTGTGACAAAGGGCAGTAAGGAAAAGTCATAAGATACAGTATTTCTGTCTAGATTATTGTTAGTCAGCAATTTGCCTAACAATGCACCTCCAGACACTTCGTGCTCCCTTTGACTCAACCCATAAATTTGCTCAATGGGGAGGCAGCAGAGCTGTGTGCATTTTTTTTGGAAGCTGCAGTGCTTCAGCATCCAGCATCTTAATGAGATCAACTAATCAACCAAATGACATGCATAAATATGAGGCTGTATGTACACACACATGCACACAGAACATCACACCCACCAGACACCCATTCCACACCTCCCTTTGTCCCCCAGTCAGACAGCAGGCTGGGGTTGCAGAAGTGGCCAAACAGACCGACTTCTCCCCTGAGGGCCTGCATGGGTCACATTTTCAGCATCTCCCCCTCTTTTTTTTTTCTAAGTGTCCTTTGGGAGAAGGAGTTCCAAGCTGCTGTTAGTGAGCTGTAGATGAGGCAGATGCCGGCCACTCTAAGTAATGGGCGGCCTGTGGGGGGATGACATGACTCCTTTTTGGTTCCCATGCCCCGTGGCACGCTCATGTCACACTCCTGTGAGTTATACAGATGACAACATCAGAGATGGGTGCACTGTCCATCTGCTCCTCTGACACAAAGACCCACGCAGCAGAGAGGTGCAGCAGGTACCGTGGATGGACGTAGCATATACGTTTAAAGTGAGTGTCTCTGTCTCTCCCAAAGGACAAGATGATATATGATGATATATGTGTGACACCAGGGTGTTGCGATGTAAGAGATATGATAAAATGCACAGGAACATGTGCTACTCACACACTGACACACGTCATAGTAACAAGTGTCAAAATGTCAAATGTAATATTATACACATATATGCAAACAAAGACTGTACAGAAATGATTGTGGAAACAGTTATATAAGGCAGAGAGTCACTGTGCTCTGTACTTTTGTCTGTCAACCCAGACGTATACCATTACTTCATTCTTCCCTTAGAGATAATTGTTTTGAAAAACAAAAAATATATATTTCTTATTATTTTAAATATGAGAAAATAGCTAAAATATCACAATATTCAAGAGCAGACACAGCAAATGAATATACTTGCTCACTCATTCAGTCACTATGATAACCATTTATTTTGCAGCCTTGTACTCACATTAGAGAATTGCAGTTTTTCCTCAAATAGAAGGATGGGAGGCCTTGCAAAAGACAAGGACTAAATGTAAGATTACAGCCATTCCCTATCCTAATATTTTTTTACAGTCTGTTTGTTAATATTGTTGGAATGGTTACATTATTACTGAAATAAGTCAAAACAGAATGATTTGTTCAAGAAAATCCACCTTTGACTGTATGAGAAATGACATACAGTACTAAACCAAACTCATGACTGAGTCAGTTTTATAGAGCACATGAGCTTAAATAAAACCAAATAATTAAAATATGATCATGAAAAATGCCTCCTCCTTATATGTGTACTGCTCCATTACACACTATAAATATGGACAAATAAAAGATTTTTCAACTGTAAAGGGTACACGTGTGGTGTTGATTTACTGTTAATTGTGCTCTGTCTGTGAGTAAACTGAATGAAACAGTGGGTTACTTAACTGTGCTATTTGTAGGGAATTTTAATTGTCCTGATTTTGAAAGGACAACCCCCTCCTCTGGCATTCCATGGAAGTCCTTGGCCCTACTCTTAGAACCCCTGTTCTGGATTTGACAGAAAAGTGTGTGAAGACCTTTATACTTCAACTGAAGGCTGCTCATTCAGCTGACAGACACCTCAAACATCTTATACTTTGCTTCATTGTTTATGTTGCAGGGAAGTGTGCCAGAAGATACAGGGGCCACTTCAGGCACGCGTCCCTTTTTCTCATTATAATATCAATGCCCCCCCCCCCCCCCCCCCCCCCCCCGCCCTCACCCCAACCCTCCCTCCTTCCCATCACCATCACACACACACAACCCAACGCGCATGCTTGTGCAGTGTGAGATTAGTAAACAACACTGCTCCTACACTTTTGTAATGCTTAGAAATGACATCTTGAATTCTTGAGCTTTATGTCACTTTGTTTCAATATTTGCTCTAATAACTGGTTTCATCTACATTCAGATACATCTCATTTTCATCGCAGTGATTATTTGTGTTACTGTGCAGTGTCACACCCACGTGAAATATCCAATAACTATGTTGGGATACAAAGTGATTGTGAAGTAAACTCACTTCCAAGCGAAACGATCACCACGAGTAAAATAACCAAATACAAATCTTTGGAGTCTGTTAATGATCTATCATTTTAGGGCTCTTAAAAGCCATTATGTTACATTGATTTTGATGCTGCTTATTGTTCTGTTAAAGTGGATCATAAAGGTGTATATCAGTCATGAAGGTTGGATCAGCTAAATAACAGTTGAGGTGTGTTTACCCGCCACCACACACACACACACACACACACCCGCAACGCCAGGTGCTGGATCCGAGAGTTCCTCCTAATCAATAAGGGGTGTGTATGTGTGTGTGTACTCCTGCGCGTGTGTGTGTGCTCCTGCGCTTGTGTGCTGGGGGGACGCTTTGAGGAGACAATAGCCGGGTATAGAGTCCCTTAGGGTCGACCGTGCCGTTGATTACCATACAGCTGTTCGCATGAGGTCCAGACAAAAGCAACATGATAGTCTAAACTCTGCACCCCCCCCCACACACATACGGGCACACACCCTTCTTACCTCCCCCCTGCACCCTTCCCCAGGCTCAAGAGCGCAGCAGAAGAGGCCTGAATAGCCGCTAGACTCACAATACGGTCCTATCCGGGACCTGCCCACTCTTTGTCACCTCACACGCGTCAGGGTAATTATAATGTTGGATGTAAAGAAAGAAAGGCTATGTGCTATTCTTCCCCGCTTCCTTCTGATCTTTGTTTAGGCAAGCTTCAAAAAAGGAATAAAAGAAAAAGCGTTCTAAACAATGATCTACAGGCCCGAAAACGATGTTAAAGTTAATTGCTGAAGTCGATGTTTGGTGAAATGCAAGGACGCAGGAGTGAGTTGGTGTCTTGGCACGCTCATTGTTTGACACATTTTCCAAACTCTGGAAGTTTAAGTAATTGCAGGCTTCATAAATGACATGTTCAATAATTGTGTAGCTCACTAGAAGAAGCTCACTCCCACCACATTGCTGTTTATACAAAAATGTTCAATTTGACATCTTTAAAAATTGGACAGTTTGTTATTAAACTTGTATCAAATTGTGCTGTCGTTGCTTTGGAATGATTCTCTTTCGTCATTCTGATTACTTTGCACTTTTCTGGGTGATTAGGAGTAATGCAAAGCATATCTGCCGTGTGCCAGCTTCTTATACATATTCCTATCAAGAAGTTGGTCCAGATGTAATGTGGGTTGTCCAAATCCCCAGACAGGCCTTATGTCAGGCTGCTCCCCTGAGGTCTGCTCCGGCTCCACCTCTTTGCCTGTGACGCGCAGCATCAGCGGGTATAAAACCACTCTGCGCCTTTACGCACCAGAACCAAAACAAGTAGAGTGCCGAGTATAGGACGGAGAATCAGAAGAGGACGCGGATTTACCAAAAGTACCACAGAAGGATGAAACTTTTTTGAACATTTTTTTCCTCTAACAGTTTTCTTGAGCATCTTCTGGGAATATTACTGCACACGACGAATGCGGAGATTCACTTAAAACTGGAAAGCAAACTGATTAGAAATGGCACATCTGAACCTGAGATATCTCTTGGCTTTGGCCTTAGTGCACGTGGTAAGTTGGTTTATGTTTATGCTTAAGTGACAATCCCAAAATGCCTTTACGCACTGATGTCTGATGTTATTTTTCTGTCATTACAGGTATTTTCTTCCGGTGTGTTTGAACTGAAAATTAATTCATTCCACACTGCGCAACGCATCTGTAGGAGACACAGGGACTGTCACATATTTTTTAGAATATGTCTAAAACATCCAGAGGATGTGATTTCAGCAGAGCCACCTTGCACCTTTGGAACTGGACACACCAATGTCATCAGGGCTGATCACACCTCGATTTCTAGCAGCGCTCCCATCAGAGTGCCATTCCACTTCAAGTGGCCGGTAAGTGGAAAAATAATAACACAAATTAATCCAGTGTAGGAAAGACTCAGATCTATGTTTGAAGTTTAATCTGAGCTATTTGCTTTGGAGTTACAATCAAGTGTTGAAATTGCATAAATCTTTCCTTTTCAATTTTACTCACTGACGTCAAAATCCATAGTTGATCTTTCACAGTCAAATGAGTGCGTAAACTACTCATATTAACTATATACGTAACAGTGATTGCACTTTCCAAACTCAACTCACTTCTTTCTGTTTCAGGGAACATTTTCATTGATCATTGAAGCCTGGAACGCCGAATCTCCCACTGAATACACAGGTGGGTTATATCTCCCTGTCCATGCACTACATTTGACGTTATTAAGTAACATTTCCATCTGGTGCACGCAGCTTCAAAATGCAATCTATTTAAAATGTTGTATTCCGTCTGCAGATAACCAGAACAACCTTGTGAACCGTCTGGCAACCAGGAGGAGACTTGCCATCGGTGAGGACTGGTCTCAGGACGTCCATTTTGGAGAACAGAGCGAGCTGCGTTACTCCTACCACGTCTTCTGCGACGAGTACTACTTTGGAGACGGCTGCGCTGACTACTGCAGGCCAAGAGACGACACGCTGGGACACTACACCTGCGACGAGGAGGGCAACCGCATCTGCCTGGAGGGCTGGAAGGGAAACTACTGCTCTGAGCGTAAGTGTGCCTGAATAATTGCTGATGTGCCACAGAGCAAGACACTCGCACCATAGACTTGCGCCCAGGGTCAAGTTCAGTGACTGGCCCGTGGAGGGAGCAGAAACAGATTAAACTTCTTTTATGGATACTAGAAAAGTAACACTAGATTCCTAATCTCTCTCTCTCTCTCTCTCTCTCTCTCTCTCTCTCTCTCTCTCTCTCTCTCTCTCTCTCTCACACACACACACACACACACACACACACACACACACACACATCCTATTCTCCTATGTGGATTTAAAGTACATGAATGGTGCTAAATATGAATCTACAATATTCAACGCAACTTCATGATATGTTCTATATTCTATGATATTACAAATTTGTTAAAAATAAATAAATTACAAACAAATGAAAGAAGGATGACCTCAAACTCCATTATCAGAAAGTTTGATGATCATATCCATGCAGTGGGTAAAGACTCAGTAAATGTAAATAGTGGACAACTAAAGACGTTGTGTACTTGCAGTGAAATCATGAAACAAGAACACTAATATTTGTAAGATAATGATGCTCAACATAATAATACTGGTGTCAAATATCATTGAGGTGTGGATAAAAAGTGTTTTGTTTTGGGTTTCTTTTTACACCTTGGCTAAGCATCGTTAATGGTTTGATCTTCCAAAGAGACACTTGAGACAGGAATCTTTAGAGTACAGTCTTCTCTTTATCTGAGTGGTGTCCTGTAGCGTTGTGTTTTATTCTTCTGCAAGACAGTCTGTGGTGTTCCATGAGCCTTTTGTTCTCTGTTACAATGAGAGAAAGAGCTGTGGCTCCCATTAGACACACACACTTTTCAAGGTGATGTATGTGCGCGTGCGCGGGCGCGCGCGTGTGTCCAATGGGGAGGAGATAAAAAGAAAGCATTTTTCTCCGGCAGTGTGCCTACCAGCTGCTTGGCTTAATACTTAACCAACAGTGAAGTCTGGAGCAGGGCTGGGGTCAGACAGGGGGCCCTGTACGTGTGTGTGTGTGTGTGTGTATGTGTGTGAGTGACAGAGAGAGATGTATGGGAAGGCGTGCCCATTGTAATCACACACCCTCCCCTCCCTCCTCTCTTCTCCAGCCATCTGCTCGGCGGACTGCAGTGAGAGGCATGGCTATTGCGAGGCCCCTGGGGGCTGTACGTGTCGCATGGGCTGGCAGGGCCCCTCCTGCATTGAATGCGTCCGCTACCCAGGCTGCCTCCACGGGACATGCAGCCAGCCATGGCAGTGTAACTGCCAAGAGGGCTGGGGGGGCCTTTTCTGCGACCAGGATCTCAACTACTGCACCAACCACAAGCCCTGCGCCAATGGTGCAACCTGCACCAACACGGGTCAAGGCAGCTACACCTGCACCTGCCGACCTGGCTTCGGAGGCACCAACTGTGAGCTGGAAACCAACGAGTGTGACAGCAACCCCTGCAAGAACGGAGGCAGCTGTAATGTGAGTACACATCAGGACAAGTCTGTTTAGTTTAAGGCGATACTCATATTAAGACACTTTAAAAGAAACAAAATGATCACAGAAAATATTTTTGACCTCTGCTGGTCAACAACAAATATTGCACTTCGTTTTTACAACAACAAAAAAACAACTACTGGATTGAATTTATTCTAGTTCTAGTATTTTAATAGATAGTTCGACATTATTCAGAGTTAGATGAGAAGATTGATGCATATCTTTGAATTTACTCCTGTTTCCAGTCTTTGTGCTCATCCTTTGTTCCAACCTTCAAAACAAATGGAGCACTTACCCTAATCTTAACCTAGGAATATAAATCTTATTTACCGTACTAACTACAGTCTCTGACACACTGACTGTCTCTAGATTTTTCCTCCTTAACATAGTTATTTCTTTCTCTCTGTCCACAGGACCTGGAGAACGACTACTCGTGCACCTGTCCTCAGGGATTCTACGGTAAGAACTGCGAGATCATCGCCATGACCTGCGCCGACGGTCCCTGCTTCAATGGCGGCACCTGTGTGGAGGCCATGACCGGAGGCTACACCTGCCGCTGCCCTCCTAGCTACACCGGCTCCAACTGTGAGAAGAAGCTGGACCGCTGCAGTAACAGGCCCTGTCTGAACGGTGAGTGATCTGGCGCCATCTTGTGGATAAAGTTCAAACCTGCAGTTTCTTAGCTGAATATGAGCCTTTTTTAAGTGAATAGGTGTTTACTGTCAACACTACATGAATGCACTTGAAGCGACTTACTGCAGAGACAGTTAAATGTAATCCCATTAACAGCCATCATTAAACACACTGCGTGTCCTCCCTGATCTGCTGGATGCTGAACAGAGTATTTCTCTCTTCTGCAGGTGGCGACTGTCTGGACCTTGGCCAGAGTGTCCTGTGCCGCTGTCAGCCAGGTTTCACTGGTGCCAACTGCCAGGTCAACTTCGACGACTGTGCTTCCAACCCCTGCCAGAACGGCGGGACCTGCCAAGACGGTGTGAATGACTACACCTGCTCCTGCACCCTAGGGTACACCGGCAAGAACTGCAGTGTGCGCTCAGATGCCTGCGGCGCCCGTCCCTGCCAGAACGGTGGCACCTGCTTCACCCACTTTACTGGGCCAGTATGCCAGTGCCCTAAAGGCTTTATGGGTCCGAGTTGTGAGTTCACACTTCAGCCCAGTTTCAAGCCTGCTTTGCGCCAAACCTCCCAGCCCTCCTCAGCCACCCTCACCATCTCCTGCTTTCTGGCCATCATGGTGTTGATTCTGGTGGCTGGCATTATCTTTCTGAGGAGGAGAAGGAGGCTGCAGGGGAGGAAGCAGCTGAGCGACATTGCAGTTTACAATGATTTGGACACAGTGAACAACCTGGGAGGAAACGAGAGAGATTCCTTCCTCGTTCCCAACGGCATGTTCAAGATCAGCAACAGCACGGCACGCCTTAGCCTCTCCCTCTGCCCAGATGGAAGATCCGGGTACAGACACAGTCCCGTGGAGAGCGGCCACACCAGAGGCGAGCGTCAGGACTTTATGTGGAGAGACGAGGCCGGCCCGGGCTCCGGAGCAGGACTGAGATGAAGCAGGAACCAGATTTCAGAGGGAGAATACTGATGCTGACACAGGTAAAGAAGAATATTAGCACTTGCTGCTCCTCCTTTTCATGAAGATGAAGAAAGGAGCATATTCATGAGCAAAAAACTGCTTTGCTCATGCTGAAGATGACTGAAGCAAAATACTGACAAATGAACTATTCTGATGAAGATGATTTACAAAGATTATTGAAAAAGTATATGGGGCAAAGCTCTTCCATGTTTTAGACCCAAAGAGACAAATAATACGATTGAATTCTCATAGGACCTACAACACAAACCAAATACAGGAAGTCACAATACAAAACATCTTCGGAAAACTTGCCCAAGACATACGTTTGATTGCTTTATTGTCTTTAATATCATTACTTTGTTTAATCGTTTATTTTTTATTATTATTATTTTTACACAGAATTTTTGTTTTGCTTTTCAATCTTCCTTTTGCCATTATTTCCTTATTGTGAGTACCATCATTTTTTTATTCTTTATATTATTTATTTATTTGATAACTTATGTTCATGACTCCACTTTGATTGTCACAGATGTAGAAATATATTTATATGATGCTGAATGACGACCGACGCTTGATGTTTCTATCTGGATGTTTTTTTATGGGCTGCGAAGGATTGTGTGAGATATCCCAAAGATATTTAGTGCAGGGATATAAAGGAAAATGTGCTTTATCACACAGTCAGCCACTACTGTAAATTATATAAATATATATATGTATACAGTATATACTACTGATCACATTTCTCTTTTGATGTGCCATTTTTTCTGTTCATGCCAAAGTTTGTGTTACGTTACATATTTTCATTCATATTTAATTTCATCATGTTGTGGTTGTGATGTCGAATAAAAGATCTGCTTTGATGCAATTCTGGACTCAAGTCTCTGTTCTTGTGGTTAGAGGAACTTAAAGCTAAAGTGATATCAGAGAAGTCTCACATAGTGCATTGTATAAGTGATTAATGGCTTAGGTGTTATGTTACAAGGAGTTAATGGTGATTATCTATTCATTTGCTGAGTGTTTTCTCAGTTCACAAAGTGCCAGAAAAGTGTGAAAATTATTGCAAAATACTTGTTTCATCTGTCAAAGAATCCAAACCCAAATATATTCAATGTATAATACAACAGAGAAAAGCAGCAAATCTGGAAAAGCTGGAACTAGAAAAATATTGCCATTAAAAATGAACTGATAGAAAATCTGATTAACTTCACACCAGCTGTATGTTGGTTCTGAACTATCTAAACCAGTGATCACCAACCCTGTTCTTGGACAGCTACTGTCCTGCATGTTTTAGGTATCGCTTCACTCTAACACACCTGATTCTAATAATTAGCTGGTTATCAAGCCCGTTGACAAGCTGCTTAATAACGAGTTAACTACTAGAATCAGGTGTGTTAGAGTGGGGAGATACCTGAAACATGCAGGACAGTAGCTGTCCAAGAACAGGGTTGGAGACCACTGGTATAAACATAAAGTTATGCATGTAGACTTTTCTCTCCAGTTGGCTGAAACACAGTCCATGTATTATGTAAAACATTTAAGTGCAAACATGTAGTAAATATTAAATACTGCTTACTAATTATTTAAAAGAAGCATATTGGCAGGCATTTAGAGCAGTAGATCTTTGTTATTATATGTAGAACATTAAGAAGGATCTAACCAAATGAGTCCCATAACAATATGCAGCCATCAAATAACATATCCTTAAGGAGAATAAAGAGATGACATAATTTTTAACATCATATATATTTGGATATAATGATATGACAGATTACAGGTGCATTTTAACCCATGACATTGAATATGGTTTAGATGTGTTGATATAATTATGTATGTGATTTTAATGCTGTTTTTGATCATTTCCATAAAATTGCTTGAGTATATTCTGCAGGATGCCTTTTGAATGAGTTTTTCCCTCAATGTGATTACCTTTATCTTCAAGAGCACCTGAGTTTTACATGATAAAGACAGTCCCTGAGCACATCACTACCTCATTTTCACAAGTTTTGGATACAAGTGCTGTGATGTATGGAAAAACACCAAACACATGTCTTAGTCAGTGGTTACAAAGTCTGTACAGTTTTTTATCAATAGAAAAATCGGCATTTACAGAAAAGGGAAAATCCACACTCTAGGCTACACAAAGTATTCCAATAGAGGATTCGTCAATACAAAATCAGCTGATTTAGTTTTAAAGCATGTGGTAATTGAATGAATGACACACCATTATTAGATCTTTAATGTATTGATTAATCTTTAGCCTACCAATCAAGTCTGGACACGCCTTCTCATTCACTTGAGTGTATTTGAGTGTGTGAATGGGTGTGTGCAAACCTTTGACTGGTTCTGACACTGTGCAGACATTTTGACTTCATAAAAACATTAAGGATGGCTTCATTCCATTCATTCCACCTGTCTGAGTGAGCCATGTCAGTGAGTGAACATGGACAGTATCAGAGCCCTGCAACTGGCTCTGTGAAAGCAGCAGCAGGTAAGTCAGTTTTCCATTCAATACAGGTCCGGAACAATCTCAAACATTTCACTTACCCAGGAAAACTAACTCTCTTGTTGTTTTTTTGTTGTTGTTGCTGGCTATAAGAACATTTTTTGCCAGGTATGTATCTCTTCTTTAAACCCCGCCCCCATGTTCCATCACTGCACATGCACGTAATGGCACATCACATAATGGTTTTAATATTTTAATGTAATGTTACATAGTGTGTGTGTAGGGTGATATCAGCCATAGATAGGCCAGATATTGGCCATCAGGTAAAATGGGCCATTTAAGGTCTTAACATCATAGCTCTTTAAACATTAACAGACTGCAAATTATTTCCAATTCTTGTCACAACTGTAGGCTACTTGATATGAAAACTGCATGATTTGTTGCCTGGTATAACAAACCTTACTTGTCAATGATAAGGTTGATAACTCAATAATAAAGAAACAAACATCTAGAAGTAGTGATTCATAATAAATATATTGATGGCCTCTATCAGACAAAATGCTGATCTTTTGCTAAATGCACTTATTGTTTATGAAAAAGCATTTTTAGTTACTGGCCCAATTTACCTTAAAATGTTAGATAAATTGGGCCATTCATTTAAAGTAAAATGGGCCACCCTCTGAATTGAGTTTTAAAATGTATGCAACATAGATCGTTGACCAAATACTATACAATGTAAACCGTTTTCTGAAGCAGTGGTTTAAAAGCTAGGAAGTTGTTTACATATGTTGAGCTCATTGGACGTTAAGCGTTTATGTTAAAGCTTGTGACATCATCAGTATAATTGATGCAATCAGCTGCATGACTCTGCAGCAGCTCTCCTCAGTCAGTTACAATAGTAAATACTCTTTCTCCAAACTATGTGGCACAATCTACATCACTTATATTTACAAGTTAATGGCATGGAAATAGTTGTGCAGTATTTGTATAGAAACTCTGTAAATAATCATCCCAGGAGAGGGGGGGGGGGGGCTAAGTCCATCCTCAGCTTGTGTTCAGCAGTGTGCGCTGCCGTCGCCTCCCTGCGCCTTTCTCCACTTACGCACGAAAAAGAGGAGCAACCAGTCAGACCAGTCCACACCAGAGATGGCAGCCGAGCGGACCGAGACGACGGATATGGAACTGCTTCAGGATCAAGTAGGTAATATACCGAAGAGGCATGCCCGGGTCACCGTCAAGTACAATAGGAAGGAGCTGCAGAAGCGGCTCGACGTGGAGAAGTGGATCGATGAGAATCTGGATCGGCTGTACACGGGTCAGGTAGGTGGATGTGCCCGAGAGCAAGAAGCCCTGAGAGAAACTGCCTTGGCTGCTCGGTTTTTAATCCTACAATAAGATAATATTCTATTAAGAGATTCAGAAAATGATATAGCCTAGGAATTAATTTTTAGGCTGTATCTTCCCTAAAAAGCAAGAGAGCCTTAACCTATGAAGTAAAAGTTGTTTTAAAAAAATTGACAATGTGATGTGAGGCAGATTGAGATTACAGCACAGCTCTGAGACTCAGCCACAGGCCTCCTATGATATATGAGGTGTTCGGGATAGATGAGAAAGAGAGGTGGGGGGGCAGCCTGCTTCTCCTTACAAGGCCAAGCATCCTGTGGACGTGAGGTCTACTGTTGTCCACTCTGCAGAGATCTCTATCTGTCTTGGGTCTTACACTGCCTTACATGGGCAGCGTGGAAGAGAGAGAGAGAAGGATGAATAATGAGAAGAAAAGAAAGAGGGGATAGTTGCAGAAGAGGGAAAACACTGGCCCCATGAGGAGATAAACACGGCACATCTGGCAGCTGACAGGAGGTTAGGATGTCTCAGGAGGAGAGTGTGTTTTGGAGTAAAGGGGGGGGGGGGGATTTCACAGAGAGCTTTTAAATCCAATGGCAAATTTAGAATAACCAAAATATTTATTTTACTGGTGAATAAAGGAGCACAGTTTGGACATTTAGAACATGATTTAAATACTTATATTTGGTTTTGTTGTAAACAGTTCAGTGATGATTTTAAAAAAGTGTCATTTTGTTGCACCCGGTCATATTGCACACAATAACAGACAAACATGTAATATTTTATTAGTGTTTCAGGTTAGAAGCTGGTGGACTGTGGTGTTGCAGTCCTGTATGTGACATTAAGTCCAGCCTAATTACAGACCCAGTGCAGTGCAGTGGTGTGGACGGGCGGGTGGACGGGATTGTCCTTTCACTTAGCTGGTACAATGGCTGTTTGTTCCCACAGAGCAGGCCACTGTTACAGTGTTACATAAGCATTGTTACTATTCAGCTTCCACAGTCTGAACACACAAATGATGGACATGCAACGTGTGCAGGCTGAATCCAAAGTCTCAGAAAAGCCTTTATTGGACTTAGTGGTGTAAATGTGTGTGGAAGTTATAAATAAGATGTTCATATGGTTCACACAAGAACTCATCTTTGTGCTGCATTGAAGTACATGAAGATTTTTCCTTCATCTTTACAAGCATCTGTATGTGTAATTGACCAGTAGTGGATTTATGTTCACAAATTATGTTAGAACCGGTCCTTTAAAGCTCAAAGGTCAAAGGTGCTTTATTGGCCAAGTTTCAGTATTTGGATACCATAATGAAGAGGTAAAAAAGCTAAGACAGAAAAAAGACAGAAAACCAGACAGGTTAAAAGTACAAAGATGACATATAAATACAATAAATATAGTTACAGTAGAAAAAAAAGTGCAGTGCATCAGTATAATAGTGCAGTTAGTGCAATCCATTAAAATGTTCAGCTACACTATCCATATTTTATATTAACAATGGATCAGATGAATATGTACAATGTGAATCAACGACTATACTTTGAACTTTTCCTGTAAGTATGCAGCATTTTGATTTCAATTCTGGATGTGGATCCAAATATTTCAGATTATACCAAAATATGTGTAGATCTAAGTGAGAAACATGCATGACAAATCATGTTGAGTTTTCTATTTTAAGCAATGCTGCAGAGGGGTTTGAATATTTCAGTTGCTTTATATATCATACACTCAGTGAGTGAACAATATGGAAAAACTGTATGGGAATTCCTCAAAGATTTGAGGGGGAGAGCATGGTTCAAGAGGTTGAACCAGATAATAAATGTGTTTCGTTTTTGACCATGTATGAGGACTAATTTCAGGTGTGTGTGTGTGTGTGTGTGTGTGTGTGTGTGTGTGTGTGTGTGTGTGTGTGTGTGTGTGTGTGTGTGTGTGTGTGTGTGTGTGTGAATTCAGGAAGATGATATACCAGAGGAGGTGAACATTGACGACTTGATTGACCTGCCTAACGATGAGGATCGAGTCAAAAAGTTAAAGGTAACATGAACCATTATAGAGCACAGTCAGTTAATTTATACTGATTAAGATACCCGCTGGTTATGAAATAGGAAGAGGGATTTGCAATGGAGTGGAGTTTCTAAATTATACAACATTGTTGAAGTTGCTGTTAGACGACACATTTCTGCATCAAAAGACAGATTTAGCTCAGTGAGTCACTCAGAAACACATTGAGTTGATATCATTATGCAGTACTAATGACTGAGTTATAGGGAAAGGAACAGATTTTCAGACAACATTTACTTATGGTAACATTTTGAAGATGAATATGTGATTATGTGTCTTGTATCTTTTAAACAGGAACTTTTGCAAAACTGCAGTAACAACACAGAGGTATGTTTTAACTTTTGAAATTACATTTAAATCACAAATTACACACACAACACATGCAAATGTACACTAAACCTCTCTGCGCACACACAGACACATACAGCTCATGGTTTCTTGTGTGGACATTACATAGACATTACACTTATTTCCTGGACACTTACCTTTACCATAACCACTACTTTCTCAAACCTTAACCATTGACCCAAAAATCAGCCTTTTCACAATTAGTGTCACAGCTTTTGTCCCCAATTGGACAAATTAACTGGTCCAATGTTTAAAGTTTATCCTTTAAAGTAGACTTTGATAGGCCACACACACAGACACACACAGACACGCACACACAGGTCTCACATGGCTTAACTGAAGCTGTAGCATCTGATACCTCCATCTTCCGACAGTCACTCCACATGCTTCAACAATGGCTTTCTGTGCTTTCCATTGCACCCCTGAAACAATGAGTCTTTCTGGGCTTGAACGTCTGCCTGCTTCGCTGTGGCCTGTTCAGAGATGCAAACACAGGCAAACAAGCAGGGAGGGTTGAGACTCAGAGTCAGTGTAGATGCTGCTTTTCTTACTCAGACCTCCACAGTTTAATAGAGCCTGACACAGTGCATCATTAAGAGATTCCTGCAACTAAGAAATATGCGAGATGAGATAGCAGCTCTCCACCCACTTCCCTGTACAATCATTTCATATTACACAAAGGGCAGCAACCTTTTAAATAGTTTTAAAATGAGCAGCCAAAGTAAAGATCAGAATTAGCATCACACTGCTGATTTAATGCCTACAAATGGAAAACTAAAAAACAACATGAGAATCCTTAGTCAAACAAATATTTACAGCTGGTATTTATTCAAGAAAGACGCTGGTTGTTTTAACCACCTCTACTTGCACTGTAGCCATAGCGCACCACATCTGGGTGTGCCATGGAAACTCCGACATACACAAAGTATGCAGCGGAAGGGATGTGTTGTTGCCTGGCATCTGTATCCAGATCACAATCAAGTGACTTATGTTTAACTTTTAAACGTGGCATACAAAAGTAATTTATGACCGTCACAATAAAAGCACACAGACTGAGAACCTCCTCCTCCTCATCTGTGGCCTTTCCTCCCAGGTCCCAAATGCTTTTCAAGGTCTTCTTCCATGTATGGAGAAAGAAAACCTTCATGCAACACCCAGCTACATTTCATAGTGATTGATTTAACACTGTTTAATGTGCAGCTTTTGGCTCCTGATTGCAGTTTGTTTTTTAATGGTCTGATAAGTGCAGTTTGGATATTGTTTTAAGCATTCAATACTTCTGAGAGCAAAAATGGTGGAAAGCTAATCTAGCTAATTAGCTGTAATAGTGGTTTTTACTAACAATGCAAACAAACAAGAGGTCAGCTGTCAGTGACCCAAATGAACTATTTTACTGTTACGACTCAACAGAGATCCTTCCCCTAAAAGGATCCACATGTAGCTGTGCAGAATGCTTTTTTTTCAAACCAAATTTAATTTCTGTCTAAAAATGTCCTGTTTGTGCTTAATAGCCTGAGCTCTGTGGAAGGTAATACACTATATATTGTATTATGGTAATAATGTTAAAGCCTCCATCTTTCTATGTATATGGTACATTTTTTATCATTCACTGTCACAAACTATAATGTTTAATTACAGTAGCTTGATGAATGCATGACAGTTGTTAGTGTAACAGCTAAACAACTAAGTTAAATGATAAAAAAGGTAAGGTGGCCTTGTAAGGTGAGCTTGAGTGCTTTGAAAGGCGCCTTTAGATAACATTTATTATTATTATTATTATTATTATTATTATAAAAAACATAGATTTTTGTTATTACCTACAAATCTCAGGACCAAGTCCAAAAGTTCCAAAAAACAACTGGTCAGTGTAGTTTTTTAACAAACGCTATTCAGAGAGTTGGAAATAGTGCATTTGTTGGGGTCTATTTTCAGTTGTGGATTTATGGCACTAGTGAATATCTATAGATGTTGGGTGGTGTATGTGGGAACGTCTGACAATAAACTATGACACCCATGTTCATTGTAATGAATGAACATGTCACCCAGTGCAACGTTGTGGCTCATCAGTGTGTTTTTAATCATGTTTGGACTACAATGGAGCTCTTTGGCACAGAGGAATAAGATATGTTAGGCTTTTGCACAGACAATACTGTATCAATTTATGGTTGCTTTTAATGGGATTTGTTGATAATAAGATGAATATAGAATATTACTAGTTTTATTCTTTAATGTCTACATGTCTGACAGGTTAAACACAGGTATTTGATTACCTATTGGGTGTAATTCATCCCATTAGATGCAGACATAGTGAACAGACCTTGTAGATCTGTGGTTGTTGGGCTTCTTTAACATTGTATGATTGTTCTGATAAAGGTCAAAGGCTTGTTTGAACGTGCACTTTGTAAAATTGTATTTATTTCTGTTTCATGTGACACACACTCATCCTTAGACCTTCATCAGAGAGCTGGTGGGAAAGTTGGAGGGAGTTCACAAGCAGGAAGAGCTGCAGAGCGAAGGCATTGAGCATCCAGTCATCTGCCACAGCCACCACCGCCACGAGCCCTACCACTTTAACAACCCACAGCAACACTCCCACAACACCCGAGGCCAAAACCAGACCCTCTGACAAATCCAATGCCCCCCCCAAATGGAAGGACAATGGAAGGCAAATACAGAGGAAAGAAAATCTACCCAGAATTTTTTTAATAATACACTTATATGCTTTCTTACAGAGAGTAAGGTAAGAAGATTGATGTCACTCTCATGTATGTCTGTTAAATATGATTGTGATAAGCAAGTTAGCTTAGCTTAGCTTAGCTTAGCTTAGCTTAGCATAAAGACTGGAAACAGGGAATCCACTATCCTGGCTCTGTCCAAAGGTAACAAATATACATACCAGCAACTTTAAAGCTCACTAATGCACTAATGAGTTATATATTGTTTGTTTAACAAATGCACAGAGCCCAAATACATATCTTTTTAGTTAGTTAATTAGCTTTAGAGATGCTGATAGGCTGATTTTGTTACCTTTTGCGCTCAATCAGTGATAGATATGAGAGTGATATTGACCCTATTAGCTAACTTTGACAAGAAAGGAAGCGCATCTAATGTTATTCCTGTAAACACTAAACACTAAAATAATTAACAATAAGATATGAAATAGAAATTAAATCACAACAAAAAGTGAATCAAAGAGCAAGGGTTTATCTCTGAATGGGACATTCAGCACAGTCAATGATAATACAGGAAGAAATACATCATGGGAATATTCATTTTTCCACTCATACTATCCCAAAAGACTATGATGCACTGCAGCTGCAAAGTATGTGACTCTCTTTGACTTTGACTGGAAAAATGCCACTGTCACGCTCTCACTGTTATCACCACACTCTCCATGTGCACATAGTTGGATGCAACAGTTTCTGGCACCAACTGATGAAGAAGCAGACGATGGGGGGTGGGGGGGGGGGGGATGGTACACGTCATAAATCGAATAGACGTCATTTCTTCATCAAACCGAGCTGTTCTGTGACACAGTTTTGTTCCACCTTCCACTGAGACACATTGTAGCTGCATCACCTTTCAGTTGACTGCTAGATTAGATACAGGTATAGGATTTATTTACCATCTGTTAAATTATAAGGATCATGAATGTTATTTATGGAGCTAGATTCAAGATACCAGTATGATGTAACACTGGAAATAATCCTGTTGCATTGCTAACATACTGTAGCTTTTTAATTACATTTCACTGTCACTCGTCCCTTCTGTTTTTGAGTTGAGTTGTGTTTCTAGATTTTCAGTTAAGTCAATACATTTACATTCACTAGTCAAGACATCTGTCCTGTTAAGGAATTACTAATAAAGCTGTTTCTTTTACTCTGGGTGCATTGTTGTATATGCCAGAATATAAACCTAAATATTTTGCCACGGTCACTGAAATACCAGTTTATTTGTAACACCTGTCTCATATAGAACAATGTAACAGCTTCATTACTCTAAAGCTTCCGATGTTCAGTTTCTGTAGACACTGATAGTAGAGATGTATTGGACTGAGTCATATTGAATCACTGTTTCTTCTTCTTTTTGTGTAATTTTTATGCTTTTTACACACCAATTGTAAAAGAAAGAAAGACATACAAATGAATATACAATTAGAAAGCAATATTTCTTCAAGTAAGAAAGAAAACAACTATTAAACATTATGAAATACTCCTTGTTGACCCGGTCACCGCAATATCAGTTTATGCTGTTTGGGATATTACTAAAATTAGTTTTAGATGGATATGTTAACCATTTGAAGTGAAATTCATTTTTGGAGCTATCATGAAATATGTGAAACAAATACTAAGTTATGTTTTTAGTCATTTCTAAATGAAAAAACCAGCCCAGATTAAATTTGATTGTACCGGTGTACCTAATAAACTGATAACTCTGTGTATATGTGTTGTAGTAACATTAGCACCAAGTCTCAAGCACATATTGGGGAAATGCAGCGTAACATACTGACATGCTGGATTACAGGTTTGACTGCATGACTCACGGGTGGAACTGAGGACAGAGGAATTTACAGAAGCACACAGTGACAGTGAGACACACAACACACGAGGAAATGATAAATGAATTATCTGATTAATTGCTGCAAGTTGTGGTTGTGTCTAAACCAGGGGTGTCAAACATACAGCCCACAGACCAGAACTGGCCCACCAAGGGGTCCAATCCAGCCCACTGGATAACTTTGCAATGTATGAAAATTCAGAAAAGTAATTACATTTTTTCTGCTGCTTCAGAGGATTATTGACATCTTTAAAACATTCATATGTTGAACACTGTGCAAAATCAACAACTTCTGGTAAAAGGCTGAGACATAAAATTGTTGAAATTGCACTCAGACATCTCAGGCAGTTTTAAAAAAGATGGTTTTAAATAGATGGTTTATTAAAGCAAAGTTAATATAAGTTAAGTTTTACTGGTCTGGCCCTCTTGAGATCAAATAGGGCTGTATGAGGCTCTTGAACTAAAATGAGTTTGACACCCCTGGCCTAAACAGTTACTGTAGGTGTACCAGTGTGGGACGCTCCTGTCCAACACTAAACTGCACACTAGGTGGCAGAAGGGGGCCACAGTGAATTCAGGATTGTCTGGGAAATTTTTAACCATGAGGTGTTTCACCCTGATCTTACCTTTTTGTCATGTTGCATCGCTTTGTATTCTTTTAAAGTTGCACAGTGCACCTCTATGCACATTTGCACCCACACCTCTCATATTTCCTTCAACTGTTTTATTTTATTCCTCTGTACTTTGTGTGACATCAGAGGCCTTGCCATAGCGATAGTGACCTTGAAGCTCTGCAGTAAAGCAGAGACAATATAGCACCAGCACCAGTGTTGATTGTCATTTTAGCTCCGATCAGTCCACTTAAACTTTTCCGCTGAGGAAGAATGCACTGCTGCTGGTGTATGAATGGAATTTGGATTCAAGGCCACGGACACTGAATCATCCTCATGGTTCATATTCTACTTTTCACAGAAATCAGAGTACATGATACATGCATGCAGCACATAGAACGTGTTCATCTGATAAAAACATAAAACACTGCAGGAGAATGCTCTGTCCAACTCTATCCTCCTTTGCTGTACAGTTAATGCAATTAGTTTAATTAGAGGGGTTCCCAAGGGTGCGGGTGTGGGGGGATGGAGGGGGAGTGGAGGGTCAGTGGCGTAGGAGGGGGAGAAAGGACGGGACGGGCCTTTCCTCAGGAAAACATATCACGTTCCACCACAATAGAGCCCGTCAGGAAACCGCAGGCAGCCACATTGCTCTCTTGAGTCACCGAGTACTTTCGGACACACTCTCACACTCATCAGTCACACACACACATGCACACACTCCACAGCCTGGCAGCCCGCATCGCCAGCATACTCCAGGATGACATTGTACTGAAACACTGCAAGGAAATCTCATCAGGTAAGTGTCATCATCTACATTCAGAGATTGTTTGAGTTTGGATGTGGGTGCTTTAATTATCAATTGTGTCCATTGAGGAACTAGTGATTCATGCTGGCTGTGGTTACCTTGACGATTAATATCAGTGTCCAAGTGTTAATGTTTCACAGCTGAAGTTATTTTGTTTGGATATTGTTTTCCAGTTCTCTATTTTACCCATACATGCATAATTAAGTGCTCATAGCTATTTGTGGTGTTCTGTCAAATAGTTGTAAAACAGTTATTGGAAAACCTGCTGTTTGAGTTATTCAGTGATTGATTAGTAATTAATTGAGGGAATTGGAATAAAAATGTTTTTTGGCAGCTTACAGTGAGCAAAACTAACTTTTATGGGAGATTTCCATCATCCTGCTTTGACTTAAGTTCATAATATCATATTAGACCCTAATGAGGGCTGAATAATTCTAACTGTTGAGAGTTGAGAGTGATGAAGACCCCGATAGACTGTGCCTGCTCTCTTCATGTAACCTATTGTTCTTTAAAGGACTCGTAAAGTCCTTTACAGCCATTTGTTTTCCTGTCTGCTTCACTTGAGACAGACTGATAAACTGTGAAAAGAGGTGTTTGTTGTTTCAGCACAGCAGACGATGTTTGGAGAACGATTTCAAATATAGGCTAAAGAGAAGTTACACCTGCATGCTGCAAAATCTGCATGAAAGCTGATTAAAAATGCAAGCAAGTTACTAGAGACTTGCAAGAAATCTCAAGTAGATGCCTCATAGACTATCTGATCATTTTTTAAATATAATGCAGCACTGCTCGTGTGCAGTTTTGGAAAGTTTGCTCATTTAATGCTACAAGATAACCTGAGTATTATTGAGTACAAGCAAATAAACCACAATTAAGGTGGAGGCACCACAATCACCAAAAAAGAGCAGAAATGGTAGTGGTTGTTTTGAGTTTTATGATTGATACTGTGTACCTGCGTTCACAATTTTCACATAATCTTTGACATATTATTGACATATCTAACTCTCCACATAGTGACTAAATGATAAAAATGCCAATATCTAGTATCTATAGTGTCAGTCAATCATTTTAAATCCAGTGTTCCACTAAAACAATTGCCCTCTGAACAAGAGAGTTAACTACAATTATCCAGATCCAGAGTGGAGCTGCTCAGTAGCAACAGCAGAGGACTGTAATTATACAAGAAATGTTCCAGGTGTGTATATATTTAAAATGCTGTAATTCTGCATTTGGTGATGACTAAGACCTCAAATGTCAACTATGAATGTTCAAATTTTTTCAAATTCTGTCTTAAACCATTACTCACATGCCTGTAAAACATGTTTTATTCTCTGTATTAGTTCCTGCTGACTGAGAGATCCCTTCCTAAAGTCATTCCAGTCTAAGAGATTGAGGACAAAATCCACAGTCCTCATTACAGTATATGCAAAAATGCTTTCTTAGATACAATTGAAGCTAATATGAGGCTTCAGCCGTGTGAGCTTAACAAAGAAATTGGCAATCATCCAAAGTTACACTCATTCGTATAAGATTCCCTCTTTGTCAGACAGTGTTTGCTCAGCTGCAGTTGAGGGACAGTAAAAAAGAGGGATTTTTTGTAATCTACTTAAATGAGAGTAATTTTAGAAAATACCTACTTGATTTGTCTAACTCATATAAACTCTCATATTAACTCGAGAATGCATTTTTACACAGAATTGTGTATTTTGTGCCCAATCTCTAAACTTTGGAATCGTGTTAGGACAGGATTTCTTTCCTTGCCAGTATTGAGATGATGATTACATGATTACAGTGACCAAATTGTAGAACAATGAAATATACATATGTGGATGTGAGGGCGGTTTTACAACAGACTATACTTATAAATGTATCCTTTAAGTTGTATGACAGACTTAAGACAAGTAACTAGTGTAAAAAAACGTCTAAAAGAAATGAATCAACTCCCTCGTGATATAATGTACATAACATGGTGTAAACCTAATGTTACAGGTCAAACATCGAGTTTTTAATGTAACAACATAACATTTTAATGTAACTTAATATCATCATAGTGCACTGAAAACAAGATATTGGCAGGTGCCGCTGAGATTAATAAATCAACATTGCAAAAAGAAAACATTTTGGCAAATTTCACTAATTTTACTTTTATTTAACCATAAAAGACAGCCACTATGACATGATACGATATGATATGAGTTATAGAAGCAGCACATTTCAACCAAGGCCAGATTATTTTGCCTCCCATTTTACAGTAAATTATGTTATCATTCAAAGCAATGGATGATTGAATCAAAAAACTGTATAAAAGTGTTCCTTCACAGTGTATATTTGCTTTATATAACTGTCCTGCCACTCATTTGTTGCTTATAATGAACAAGCTGCCAGTCAACCGTTCTCAACCTAGGGGACATAATTATTTGCTTCTGAATGGTGTAATATTTACGTGAGACTGTAGCTCAGCACGTGTAAACACAGCCATATTTTGAATACATATTTCCTATTTGCTTCATGAAGTGTATTACATAACCACCATGTGAAAGGATGTTTTTAATTCCAGTTAAATAAACTGTCTGACAGAAGAGGTACCACAACAAAAACTGTTTCCCAAGTTTTGTCCAAATTTTGTCAAATTCTTGTTTGCACAATTTAGTTTTCTGTGTAAAGAATACAGTCATGTCCTTTGTATAAGTATGTCAAAATATTCTGAGAGACATTCTGGTTATTATGATTATTATTATGATTTATTTTTAAATTTGTTTGTTTTATTCAATGTAAAGCGTCCTTGGGTATGTGAAAGGTGCT